>NC_056725.1:232121959-232421959 GCF_019279795.1 Protopterus annectens | reverse complement strand
CATAACAAGGCACAACTGGCACCATCACAAGCAAACTGACAAACAGAACAGTCTGTATGGCAGGTGGCAGTAGGGCTGCATTTAACCAAGGTGGATTGTATGGAAATGTACATCCATATACCTTAAGGCAGCTCACCCCTGATGGTCTGTATGAATTTGGGCTTTCAGGATTCTGTAGCACTCCCATAGACATATATGTATATATAGATATATGTATATATAGATATACGTTTATGTAAATATAGATATATGTGTATATAGCTATATATGTAAGCACATCCTATGTGCACAGATATGCCTAGTTATGTTGGTATATATGTAGATGTCAATAACTATATGTGTATGAAAAGGATCACCAAAGGAACACTGCAGCACTAAATCCAGAAAATTTATTGAAAAAAGTTAAGCACTTTCGTCAAAATCACAAGACTTCATCAGAACAAGAACAAACAGAAAATGCCATATTTAAATACCCTAACCCTTACAGCCTTTGGTTGACAAAGCAAACATCATTTCCTGTAAAATAATTAAGCAGTTTAAAAAGACAGTAACACATAATCACAGTAACTGCCCACTACAATACACCAATTGCCACCTACCAGACACATAGACATTAATGTATTGTGTATTGAAGTATGATTTAAAACACAGATCTTTAATAAAATCACATAAAAAAGCTGATTTTAGTTTTAATACAGAACTAATGGAGACCTGGTGATCAAGGACTCCTGGGACTTTCTGTCCAAAGTCAAGAACAGTATGCACCATGAGGACTTGATCTTGGTCACCACTGACATCTGTGACCTCTTCTCAGTAATACCCCATGATGTTGGACTAGAATGGTTCTATGACTATTTATGCTTAAACAGTACATTGAACCATGACAATATCCCTACTATCAGGTTCTGTATGGAAATGGTTCTGGACAACAATTTTATCACTTTTGAGGGGCATTTATTCAAGTAGGTGCAGGGGGTGGCAATGGGCACATGTTGCGCACTGTCATTTGCTAACATTGTATTAGCACAGTGGGAAGACCTCTACGTAATGAACTCTGAATTAAAGGACATGTGGGTACTATATGGACAGTACCTGGATGATATGGTCTTATTTTGGCATGGGAGCGAAGATGACCTAAATAGGTTCTTCATTTACATCAACACCACCACCAATTTTTTTAAATTTACCGTGGCCAAGGACCTCGACACCTTGAATTATCTGGATGTTACTATTAAGAAAGATCACTTTAAGAGTAGGTTTACTTCGCACCTTTTGAGAAAACCTACCTATTCTAACTCTTTGTTGCATTTTGAGAGTTGCCACCCTCTGCATCAGAAAAAATCCCTTGTCAAGGGTCAATATGTGAGATTGGCCAGAATGATGTCTGACCAAGATGATTTTATTAAAGAATGAGATATCCTAATTGGTATGTTGCAGAAAAGAGGTTACCCCTTTAACTTTGTCAATGACATAGCTAAAGAAGTCAAATCAAAAAGAGCTGGGGATATTTATTTTACACTCTTGGGGAGGCCTGAAGGTTAGAATAGAACCTCTGGTTTGGTAAAAACTAACAGTTTTACTAGGGCATGTGTCCTGCCCTTCAGCAGGAATTTTTTTAACATTAGAAGCATCATTTATGATTTTTAGACCATTTTTTGTTTGGATGAGAAGATCAACAAAAGGTTGGGGGAAAAACCTCTTGTGGTTTACAAAAAGCTCACCTCCTTGAAAGGCCTGGTGGAGAGGAAAAAGGTAAAGGCAGGTCTTGGTGGAACTTTTAAATGTGGGATGTGTGGACAATGCCCTTATATATTGGACACTGATTCCATTAGAGTCAGGAACTATGGTAAAATTACTACTATTAAGAATCAGAGACCTCAGACAAAGAATATATCAACACAACTATGATATACTAAAAAACAAAGAAACCAATGCTTTATTTAAGCATATAAAGGTACATCAGACACATTATTTTAAATTTTTTCTACTTGAACAAGTAGACTGGGTCCACAAGGTGGGCCTGATAATGACTTCCTTGAATATTTAGAGCTCAAGTGGCAGATTAAATTAAATGCATGTCAACCACCTTGGCTCAATGACAAGTTATCCATTAGTTCTGTATTAAAACTAAAATCAGCTATTTTATGTGATTTTATTCAAGATCTGTGTTTTAAATCATACTTCAATACACAATACATTAATGTGTATGTGGTTGGTAGGTGGCAATTGGTGTGTTGTAGTGGGCAGTTACTGTGATTATGTGTTACTGTCTTTTTAAACTGCTTAATTATTTTACAGGAAATGATGTTGGTGTAACTCATTCTAAGCCTTTTAGTTTAAGCACTTGGGCTTCAGACCAGTTGTTTTACATTAAGAAGGTTTGTGGTCTGCACTGTAGTGACAGGACAGGTAGCTTACATCCTTCTAAGGTGGGTGATTGAGGGCTCAGTGTCTGTTATTCTAAAAGTGTATTAATTCTGGTTAAAGTACTTGGGCTTCAGGCCAGTTATTTTACATTAAGAGGGTTCGTGGTCTGCACTCTTGTGGGAGGAGAGGCTGGACTCTGCCCTTCTGAGCTGGGAATTTCTGGTTAAAGGCTTATAGTGCCTACATATTTGAACTGCTTCTTACTGAAATTGGTACACCTTGTTTGCTGTAGCATAGACTAGATCCAGGCCTGCTGAATCTAGCTTTGTTTGTATAACTTGAGCACTAATCCAGGCATTCTTTAAAGTATTCAGTTGTATTTATTACTGCTTGGTAGCAACTTGATTAAAGTGTAGCTAGCATTCTAAGTCTTTTGGATTAAGCACTTGGGCTTCAGACCAGTTGTTTTACATTAGGAAGGTTTGTGACCTGCACTGTGGTGGCAGGACAGGTAGCTTACATCCTTTTAAGTTGGGAACTGCTGATTGAGGGCTCAGTGTCTGTTATTCTAAAAGTGTATTAATTCTGATTTAAGCACTTGGGCTTCAGGCCAGTTATTTTACATTAAGAGGGTTCATGGTCTGCACTCTTGTGGGAGGAGAGGCTGGACTCTGCCCTTATGAGATGGGAATTTTTAGTTAAAGGCTTATAGTGCCTGCATATTTGAACTGCTTCTTACTGAAATTGGTACACCTTGTTTGCTGTAGCATAGACTAGATCCAGGCCTGCTGAATCTAGCTTTGTTTGTATAACTTGAGCACTAATCCAGGCATTCTTTAAAGTATTCAATTGTATTTATTACTGCTTGGTAGTAACTTGATTAAAGTGTAGCTATCATTCTAAGTCTTTTAGATTAAGCACTTGGGCTTCAGACCAGTTGTTTTACATTAGGAAGGTTTGTGGCCTACACTGTGGTGGCAGGACAGGTAGCTTACATCCTTCTAAGTTGGGAACTGCTGACTTGAGGGCTCAGTGTCTGTTATTCTAAAAGTGTATTAGTTCTGGTTTAAGCACTTGGGCTTCAGGCCAGTTATTTTACATTAAGAAGGTTTGTGGTCTGCACTCTTGAGGGAGGAGAGGCTGGACTCTGCCCTTCTGAGCTGGGAATTTCTGGTTAAAGGCTTATAGTGCCTGCATATTTGAACTGTTTCTTACTGAAATTGGTACACCTTGTTTGCTTTGTTTGTATGCTTGTTGTTTGTTTGCTTATTTCCCTGAAATGCTGATTCCACCTAAAACGCGGCTTTTCAGTGCTTCTGTGGATCCCTAGTGATATCTGCATTGCTTACTGTACTTATTTCCTTGTTTCACCTGAATGAAAGTTACTGTTTGTCATTTTTTGCATTTAAGTTACCTGTAGCACATTGCATTTAAGTTACCTGGCACTTGCTCACTAAAGTAATTATATAGGTCAGCGCTAAAAAATTAAAAGCACTACACCCTCACAAACTCCCCTTGAGTACCTTGTTCCCCATTGGGCCTTTTTTTTCAATTATAAAGGAATTCCCAATACTATTCTAGCATGTCCAAAGGTCAGTTGTCAATCTCCTCTCCTGTCCAGCTGGTGAATCTGGGAAACTTGAGGCTATGTTACAACTGCCTCATGTACACAGACAATCCTCTCCTCCTCCCAACAAATTCCAACACATGTGAGAGATGCAACCATATAGCCAAACTGGAGGCTAAGCTCTCTCAACTCAGTACTGGCGTAACCAGTCAGGAGGAAAAGGAAACCACACTCACTACAATTCCAGTCTCACATAGACCTACCACGACAGCAAACCAAACACATAAACACACAAAAACATACTCGGAGGCTCTAAATAAAAATCTGCCTAAGCAGCAGAGACCTCCAAAGCAGACACCCAAGCAACCGCTACCCCAAAACAAAACACGTGCAACACATAGCTCACAAAGCCAGTGTGCTGAACAGTCACAGCCCTTAAGGCTAAACAACACACCTGATACACTTGTAATAGGTGACTCTATCATCAGGCACACTGATGTCCCACTCACCAGGCTGAACAAGGAGAAGGTCACGGTGAGCTGCCTGTCGGGTGCTAGAATCCACCACATAACACAAGCACTCAGGTCACTCCAAGGCAAGTACAAATATGACTCAGCCATTGTCCATGCTGATGTGAATGACCTGAGATGTACCTCCTTGGACTACATGAAAAGAGACATAGAGGAGCTCTCTGAGCATGTAGCCCAGGCCGGTATGACCCTGACCTTGAGTAGCATCTTACCTTCACCAAGAATGATGCCACAATATGAAGACAAGATGATCAATTTCAACAATTGGCTTAGGTATTGGTGTCATTCAAAGGGGATCCAATGCCTGTCAGCCTGGGATGACATGCTCGACAAGCCACGATGCTTCGCTAGGGACAGCTTGCACCTATCACCCCAGGGCTTTTGGATATTGGCAAAGGCTCTTGCTACCCCCATAGTGCCTTTTTTAGGCAAGGCTCAAAAGACAAACCCACCTCCATAGGTATCACAAGGGATAAGAAACTAAGAGTAATGCTACTCAACACCAGAAGTCTAAACCTCAAGATGCATGCACTCGAAACTCTCCTTAGCATGGAGAACATTGATATCTGTGCAGTAACAGAAACCTGGTTCAAGGCTCCCGAGAGCACCCCAGCACTACCAGGTTATACCTCATACCATGCTTTTGGCCCCAAAACTTGGACCGAACCATTAAAGGCGGGGAGTATCAATATTCGTCAAAGATACCCACACCTCCAGGTTGGTGGCACAGCACGAAGCATCAGAGACTATCCATGTGCAACTAACAGTGGGTAAAACTGCCTTTCAGTTTATAGCCTGCTACAGACCACCCTCCCAAACCCAGGAACTCCACTCGGCCTTCCTGAGAACACTGGAAAATATGAAGGTCTCTCCAAACACCATTATATTGGGTGACTTCAACTACTCAAACATAGACTGGGAGCATTACTCTAGCTCCAACACCCTAGCCCAAAGGTTCCTAGAATTTATAAACTCAAATGCTATGGAACAACTTGTTACCACTCCCACAAGAGGGGAAAACATACTGGACCTGATCATCACCAACATGGGGACTCTATGCTCCAGACCAGAAGTGTATCCCTCACTGGTAAGATCAGACCATAAACTAATCTCACTGGATATTCACATCCCGACCCCACCCCCTGCCCAGAAAACCACAGTGAAAAACTTCTCTAAAGCAAATTTCACACTCCTCAAAACCGAGGTGGAATCCTTCAAAGCCCCCCAAGCCTGTGGAAAATACGGCCCAGACTGCAGAATCCTTTATAAACGCATTCTATGAACACCTTTAGGAATGCATGGATCATGCAATCCCAAATAAAACCAAGACCTAATCCTCCAAAGGCAGACGTCCTGTCTGGTGGACCCCAGCCATAAACAAACTATACAATAGAAGGAGGAAGCTACTACATGATATAGCAAAATCACAAAAAGGGAAGGCATCTCTGATCAGTATTAGCAAAAAACTATGGGCACTCATAAAATCATCTAAGGCCAGCTTTGAGAGAAAAATTGCACAGGACACTAAGGATAATCACAAGGCTTTCTTTAGTTATGTTAGGAATCTGGGTGGGAATTCCCAGATATGCTCAGAATTAGTCCAAAATGACAAAAATACACCGAACCCACAGACATTGCCAACATCCTAGATGACAGGTTCAGCGCAAACTTCTCCCCCCTCCCCACCAAAAGGGCAAATATCTATCCCAGCAGAGTGCTGCCCCCCTGACATCTCAGATGCACAGGTAAGAGCCGCCTCTCCAAAGCAAAAAACACAGCATCAATGGGACCAGACGGTGTCCTGGGCTGCATCCTACATGAACTCCAAGAAGAGCTAAACCCAAACATAAAACTACTGTTCAATCTCAGCCTTACTACAGGATATGTACCCAAAGAGTGGCGTACAGCAACAGTGGTCCCTCTCCACAAAGGTGGTGCCTCAACGGATCCTGGAAACTATCGTCCCATAAGCCTGACTAGCTTGGTCTGCAAAGCTATGGAAAGGATCATCATGGACCTTATAAATAAAGATATTGGGGACCTAGAGACACTGGATCCTACCCAGTTCGGCGTTGTTAAGGGCAGATCCTGCCTCTTAAACCCGGTCGATTTCTTTGAAACAGTCACCAAGGCCATTGACGAGGGGAAGGTGGTCCACACAACCTACGTGGACCTCGCAAAAGCCTTCAATACAATACCCCACTCGGGCATTATAGATAAGCTCACCAGCTTAAATATAAACCCCTATGTCACTAGATGGGTTGCAAACTGGCTCAAGGACAGAACCCACATGGTTAGAATTGCTGGAGCCATGTCAGACTCCAAACCAGTTACAAGTGGCATCCCACAAGGCTCAGTCCTGGGACCTCTCTTGTTCGGTATATATTTCTCAGAGGTACAGGCCAACATGGAAGGACTGTGGCTGACCAAGTTCGCAGATGACTGCAAACTGGGCACCATAATCGACTCTCCAGCCGACAAAAGCATCCTCCAAAAGGGCCTCATAGAAACAGACAACTGGTGCCAGAGCCATGGCCTCAAGCTAAACACCAAAAAGTCTATAGTTATCCCCTTTGGCAAAAACAAAGTGCCCACAAATTACCACATAAGTGGTAATCCATTAAGTGTGGAAGAAGTAATTAGGGACCTGGGGACCCAAGTTGATAGCAATCTCTCATTTGACAACCACGTGGCCAAAGTGGTTAGAAAAACATTTTATATAGCCCATCTAATCATGAAGGGATTCACATCTAGATCAGGGGAGCTCATCGTGCCTCTTTACTCATCCCTCATCAGGCCCATAATTGAGTACAATGCCCCTTTTGGGATGTACCTTACCAGACACCTGCAGCAACTGGAAAGACCCCAAAAGTACCTCACCAAGAGGATCAAAGGGCTCAAACAGATGCCATATGCTGCCCGATTAAAGAAACTCCAGCTCTACTCAGTGGCATACCGCCTGCTCAGAGGAGATCTGTGCCTGAAGTATAAAGCCATGTCCAACCCAGAATTAATGGACATGCTGCACCTCAGAAAATCCAAATTCCATCAAGCTACACGCTCGAGAGATTTGAAGCTCAGCACTGAAATAAATAGGACATGCTGGATGGACAGATTCATAACCTAGAGGCTCCCTTCACTCTGGAATAAAATCCCAGTCCAGGCTAGGCAGAGTCCCTCATTGACTCTCTTCAAGAGGAATATTGATGAGTGGATGGGGGATCGTAGGTTTACGCCGGGTATCACTTCTGTGTCACTGTTAGACAGAGGCACAGTATATTAACCTCAAAAAAGGGCATAGCAAAATTAATTTAAAATGGGTGGCGAAAGCCAAACACACTCTGGCTAGGCTTATAAATGCCCTAGGGCAGATAGCCTAGTATGAACCTATGAACCTATGAACCTTTGTTTGCTTTGTCAACCAATGGCTGTAAGGGTTAGGGTATTTAAATATGGCATTTTCTGTTTGTTCTTGTTCTGATGAAGTCTTGTGATTTTGACGAAAGCGCTTAACTTTTTTCAATAAATTTTCTGGATTTAGTGCTGCAGTGTTCCTTTGGTGATCCTCTTCATATATTTTTACTTGGTTTTGGTGTTAGTTGTTTCTAAATAACTATATGTGCATACATATCTATTCTGATATACCTACTACTTTAAATATATATGTAGATATCCATACGTATATGTGCATATGTATCTTTATCTGTATATGTGTAGACATATATTGCTCTGTATATGTATATATCTGGGTGTTTATTTGTATGTCTATGTACATAGACATATCCATTTATGTATGCCGATATGTGTATGTGTATGTCTTTATAGATACCTGAATAAGTATATGCACATATATCATCACCATATGTCCTGAAAATGGAGTGTAGCCCTACCTCAGCCCCTGTAGTCCCAACTTCATAGTGCGAGGGGAAGTCAGGTATGTATAGCAGGTATATGTGTAGTGTATTGCTACTGTAATAGGGATTGTCTTCACAGACATGATGTGTGTGGGAGGTCACATCTGCTTTTAACATGTGCACCATTGGCTACTGGCAGACATCCTGAGGACATCATAGTACAGTACCACTGCTAGCACGTAATGCTCCTGTGGACTACAGCAGAGATAATGGCCAATATATGTGGACAGTCTGACACACTCTGGACAGTCCAGAGATATACACATAACCCCTTAGTGCAAGACATGTGGACCAATCCTGACAATGTGGATGTTAACAGCCATGTAGATGGGTATAACACGTAACTACTGGTATACATGTGCCCCCATAAGTTATGCATTCACACATCACTGCCTGTCCTGCCACATACTAACCACTGGTACAGAGGTACCATGGTCACATACTACCTACTAGATATAGACATACATCTGTACAGCATCCCACTGCTCTGTCTGACATACATGACTGTTATGGTGGCCCGGCAGCAGTACATCTAGCAAGTATCTGGACATCTCACTGAGTAAGTACACTAAGCTGCTAGGCATGTAAGAAAGCACTGTGCAGGCTACAGGCAGACCAGCTCAACATTGGCCTACATTTCCTATGGGGGAATACACATGTACCTGCATAGACAGCAGGCTCTACAGGCATGTCATAGCACAGAGTATGATACACCTGTGTGAAATTGCATCATCACAACCAATGCATATAGTCTTCTCAATGTCTATTTTTATGGTCCTGATTCTTTATAGGCTGATTAGTCTGATTATTACTTTATAAATGACAATAGCTGCAGGCTGATATTGTTCGCTTTCTTAATTGGGACTCAGCTCAGCTAGTTGATTAATAATTATTTCAATACGGAGCCATATTTACTTTTCAAGTACATTTTCCATTGGCTGCTTATGTCTGGCTTAGCAACTTTTACATTTTTTGCTTAATACACTGCCTAACTGGACACAATCATCATCTGAAGGCTGATATTGTCCATTTTTTCATTGGCACTCAGCTCAGCTATGTTGTTGATAACCTTGATGTGAGTAATACTGATGTTTCCAGTGGATTTAATTCACACAGAGTATAATCACTTTTGGGGTGTATCATTCTTATTGCATCATACTTAGTGGCTGCTATTTGTCTGGCGTAGAAAACATTTTTTTTATAAATTTTACAACTTTTTGCTCAATGCATTGCTAAACTGGAAGCAGCATGTTTTTTCAACCTAGGCTATTATGAATGGGCTTCTGTTACTATATTGGACATACAGACATTGAGATTTATCTATCTTCATAGGTGCCAAAGGCATCCATTTAGTTATTTTCTATCATTAATATATATTTTTGGAAGTATAATAATTTTTTACGTTGTTGCTTGTCTGGTAGTTATTATGGACCTTAATAATTTACTTAAAGGACTAGCTTCAGACCATAATGATCTGACAGTCTTTGGATTGGATGGGGAACACCCAGGTGAAAAAGTTTGTATTTCTACACCAATTGATAATTCTTTAACAACACAATTTATACAACTTGGCAAAAGTGTGAAATTATTTTGAAGCAGTATATGGCATTTAAGGCTGTTTAAAGCATACATGCACAAAGATATTACGCCCAAAGGTTTGAGAGTCAGGGTACAGCCCTTAGTCAATAACAGTGACGATCTATTGATGAAAGCCTGGGGGGAGGCCCAACACAAAGCAACTATGAGTTTTGTTGAGATCCTGGTGGCCCACTATGAGAGAACCATTGACCATGACCTAATAGAGATTACCAAGATGGTTGACTCTATTAAACAATTTGAGGGGGAATCCCAATATTCTTCTAACCTGAAAAAACTCACTCAAGAGTTAATGACACATGAGGAATTATTGAAAGATAGGAAAAAGAAAAAGTTCCAAAGGGATTTAGTGGGTTACACTAGTGGGGATCCCTTCTCTAAAACACAACTAAGCATGTCAGATTTCAGCAGTCACCCAAATTTGTACATAGGAAAAAGTGTCCACGCTCTATCCTGAAAAAAATCTGTCACGAGTAATGATAATTCAGCTGAGGATTCTTCCTTTGCTATTGAGTTAGATGTGCAGGGCACCACAAATTCGCCCACAGCCAAAAGGAATAACATCCCTTTAGACATACAAAAAAAAGGGGAGGAAGAAAACACAAATGGGGTACATGATATGGAAGGCCTATTATGCATGTTTGCTCAGAAATAAATAATACAGATGTTTTAAACATTTCTTCTTTAACTCTATCACCTACACATATTGATGTATTTATTAAAGGATTAACATTCATTCCTGGTTTTTATGTTCCTGAAGATGATTTTGCCAATGATATCATATCAGTTTGTAGACTTTTAAATTTACATTTATTTTTTCAGGACAAAGATTCTACTGATGTTCAGGATGAATTTCACTATCATAAATCCACTTTTCAACCCCCATGAACCCTAATGTTATGTTGTTTCAGAAAAGTGTTCTTAAGGACATCCATTTTTACTCTAGAGAAGATCATGTTGGTCCAGATAATCTCTCAAAGATTCATTCTGATTGTATTAAAGAACTTGCCTCAAACCACGAGTTGGTTATCTTGACGGCAGATAAAGGTGGAGCAGTAGTGGTTCAAGATTGGGTAAAATATAACGTGGAAGCATTGCGGCAACTTTCTAATGCTTGTTATTACACTTGTTTACCTTTTGACCCTACGCCCACCTTTATGAAACAGATAGATGATTTTTTGGCTCTGGCTGAACAACAGGGGATTATTTTTAATAAAATATTACACCGTTTGACTGCCCATGATCCTGTTCCACAATATATTTATTTCCTGCCAAAGATACACAAAAATCTACAAAATCCACCAGGTAGACCAATAGTTTCAGACCGTGGCTCTTTGACTGAGCCACTATCACAGTTTTTGACAAAATATTTAAAACCTTTGCTGAAGATGATACGCTCTAGAATTCAGGACACTACTGAATTCTTGCAAATTATTTCTGAGTCCCAGCTGGAACCGGGTTGGTTATTATGGAGCTTAGATGTTACAAGTTTGTACACCAATCTCCCACATTGGGCCGGTGTTGAGGCCTTAAAATATTGGCTTGATACATCTGAGCTTTGTCCTCCTGGATTTAACACTTTATTAATTGGATTAGCTGAACATGTACTGATGAAAAATGTTTTCCTTCATCGTTATTCTTATTATTTACAGATTAAAGGTACGACAATGAGGGCATCATTTGCCCCTATATATGCTGATTTATTTATGGCCTACATTGAAGAGCAGTTAATATATGATAGTTCTCACAACATTTTTCTGCAGGATATGGATATATGGAGGCGTTACCTTGATGATTGCTGGTTGGTATGGAGGACAGATTCTGAATATCTTCAGGAATTTGTAAATTATCTTAACGATAATAAATGGGGAATTCACTTTATGGCTAATTACAATTCTGACCAGATAACGTTTTTTGATTTATTGATAATCAAACAATTTGACAATACTCTTAAATCTGAAGTCTACCGTAAGTATCCCCAGTATAATTCATTCCTCCATGCCACCACCTATCATCCACCACATATTTGTAAGAACATCCCCAAATCTCAATACATGGCTCACAACCTTACATTCATAAGAACATCTTGTAAATGTGGAACAAATGGGCAAAAAAAAACACATACTAATTACTAACTACTTACTCTAACTAAGAAGGTAATAAAATGATGGAAAATATGCTGGTTTTTTACTTTATAAAAAAGAAATTAATTAAATTAATAAATTTTTTTTATTATTTTTACCATTTTTTTCAAAAAAAAAATTCCTAACACTGTGTGACAGAGTCTTTCAAAAATGAAACTGTGAGAACTGAGGAAACAACAACTTTTTAACCCTAAATGAGGGGCACGTCCTCGTAATGAGGTACACTTGGGAGGTATGTCTCAATATATGAGAATTAAACGTATATGTTCAGATGACAGCTCTTACCAAATATTTAGGGATGACTTAACCAACCAGTTCCTACAAAGAGGTTATATGTTGAGACAAGTGTTGCATGCCAGAAACACGGTAGATTTGATACAGTGTGAGCCTATATTTGAATATCAATCTAGAGTTACTAACACCAATCACATGACACGTTTAGTTATAGAAGTGAAACCGGACAAGTACAGCACGGGCACGGACTGTTTATTTAAGTAAGCGCTTTCGACCAAGGAAATCCCTCAGCCTTCTTCAGACTTATACAAAAGTACCCACAGCTACACTTTTAAACATAAAAAATTAAGGCAATTAAAATAAATAAATTAATTAACTTCAAGCCTAGATTTTAAAGGGCTAGTACGTTACCATACCATAACTCACATATTCTAACTATTAAACATTTCAAAAATCTTAAAAATATTATTAAAAACATACCTAGTCTACAGAACTCCTAACAATACATAAGAATGCCCTATATTACAGTGCTTTAACAAACTTCATTAAGCCAATCAATTAAATAAACCAATAAGTAAATAAATAAATACAAATACTCAATACTAAGATACAAGAATACGATAGCTTAAAAAACATCTTAATACTACCATTCTACAATATAAAAATGAATGTATATCTATATATATCCATTACTAATGCTGTATGATAAACATGAAGAAATCATCTCCGTAGTGCTTTTAATTTAAGAATACATTTTATAGATGCATACTCATTTAAACCTGGGGGTAAATGTGCAAATGTTCTAATCTGCCAAAACACCTCTTGTTCTTCCAACCGTAACTGCCATGGGCCACCCCTAATGTCACTTTTTACCTGGTGAATCACTGTGAACAAAAAGGAGTGTTCGGGATGTTCAAAGGTGTGCCTTGCAAGTGCATTAGTTAAGTCCTTTCTCCCTATAGCATACAGGTGTTCATAAATTCTTTTCTTTAGTGACCTCTCTGTTTTGCCAATATAGAAGGAAGGACATTTCTTGCACAAGGCAACATACACTACCCCCTTAGTTTCACAGTTGTATTTACCATTAATAGAATAAGTTTTATCATTAATGTTTATTTTACTCCCAGGTAAAATGTTTTTACACTGGCGGCACATACCACATTTAAACATGCCCACACGATTAAACTTAGTTTTAACTGAGGTAATTTCCACAAGGTTCTTAAGGTTCATCCCTCTTCTATATGTAAATGTTGGATGTTGTCCCACTACTTTAACCAACGCTTAATCTTCCAATAAAATATTCCAATTTTTGGAAATAATACCCCTAATAATATCGTAATCAACACAATATGTGAAAAGAAAATTAATAGGGGGCACCTTATTCATGTTATCCTTTTGTGTTGCTTGTAGTGTTCCACCATCCAAGAGGGGCCTAAAATGTCCTGTTTCTCTTTTAGCCTGTACTTCATTCATTATGTCTTTAATCAGCGTATCCGGGTATCCTCTCCTAGAAAACATTTCACTAATATTTTCACATTCACTAATAAACTCCTGTTTTTCAGAGATCATCCTTGCCGCTCTGACAAACTCCCCCTTCACCACACCTCTTTTTTGGTGAAAGGGATGGCTACTAGTAAAATGGAGATAAGAATTCGAGTGGGTGGGTTTTTTGTAAATCATGGATTTAAATTTATTATTAACCCTATCCTTACTTAATTTTACATCCAAAAAGTTGATCTCATCTACCCCAATAGTATAAGTGAATTGAAGAAAATTGGTCATCCTTGAGATGTTATCAGTAAAGTCAGGTACCTGACTTAATTGACCTTTCCATAGAAAACACATGTCATCTTGGTATCGAGTATACCAAGTGACATATTTTTGGTACATCTCATTATTAAACAACCATTTCGTTCCCAGTATGCCATAACACTATTTGCAAAACTACACCCACAAGGAAACCCCATCGCTATCCCTGTGTTTTGGAGGAAAAAGTACTCTTTAAACACCAAAAAATTATTTGATAATACCAGGTCTAAAAGGGTTTCTACCAAATACATTTGTTCGTTGGTTGCCTTCTTAAGCAACATAACATTTTTTGTCCACTCGATACCTAACTGGTGGGGAATTACAGTGTACAAATCTTTCACATCCACCACTAAAAATATATAATTAGAATTGTACTCAGTTTTGTTGATGTGCTCCAAAAAACCCCAGGAGTCTTTACAAATTTGTGACTCCTCTTTTAATAAGGGTTTGAGAATGCCATCAACATATTTGGCACACGCATAGGTTATAGATCCCTTTCCATCCGCAACTGGTCTGGAAGAAGGATCCACGAAATCCTTATGGATTTTTGGGGTGCCAAATAAAGTGGGGATCCTTGGGGCTGGCATGGATGAATAGTGAAAAATATCACAATCAATACTACCTTCCAGGAACAAATCCTCTAACACTCCTCTAATCTTCTTATAAGCTACATGTACTTCATTAAAACTTGACTTCAGATAGGTTTCTGACTGTAGATATTCAAACATTTTACTGTCATAAAAATATTCATCCATGAAAACAAGACCCCCTCCCTTATCGGGCATCATGACCCTTATTTTACATTCATTAATGAGGGAAATAAAATCCAACTCATTTTTAGAAACATTACATTTCGTTAATCTAGAAGGCATGTGAGAATTCAACATTGTCCTTAAATCTATCTCACAAAGTTTTTCAAAGCACCCCATATAATGGGGGATTAAAAATGCTCGATACTTTATAGGTGTTAAGCAGTGTAGGTGTATTACCTAGACTAAAAGCCAAATTTAACTTATGTACAAATAACTTCAAGTCTATAATTGTGTTAACAAGTTTACCTTTTTTATCAGGAACAAATGAAAGTCCTTTAGCAAAAAAGTCTATTAAAGCTTGTTCAACAGTTAATACCGTATAATTATAGATCTTGAAGTCCCCTTGTTTGCTCATAACAACATTAGGTCCCCTTATTAAAGAGGGGGTAATCTCCTGCGTTGATTCCCTCTTTTCCTCCTCTGTGCCCCCTGTTGTTCGTCGTGGTATTGTTGTTGTTCGACCTGTTCCTGACCCTGGAAAAACCCTGGTTATTTTCATCTTTAGGGGATTGGTCCACTTGATTTTGGTTGATGAAATGAACATTATTATCACTTATATTGTTATTAACATGGCTCCTAATGCGTTCGCTCCTACGAACAGGCACCTGATCTTGACTAATGGTGTCCTCTTTATCAACAAAAGGAGTGTCAACAGAAGACTCACTATTCCCCCAAGATCCTGTTTGTCCTACAGGAGGGGGGAGGGGTAGGTCTTTTTATTGGCATAATCCTTAATGTCCCTATCCATTTTACGTTTCTTATTCAAAAGCAACTTGGAGATAGAAGCTTCAATACTGGACAAGATTCTTAAATAGTCATACTTGTATCTTATAAAGTCAAGGTGTTGTTGCAAAAAAGACTCTAGTTGTACCAAGTCTTCTTGCAAACTATTAATTTCAGTACTGTAATAATTGACTAATGATGATAAAAATTTGAAACCCTGTTTATCAAATAGGGTCAACAGTTCCTGATGATATACTGAGTTATTAACTAAACCAGCAGGATAACACCATTGACGCAATCCTTTAGGAATTACTTTCTTACTGATACATTCCTGGAGGTAAGCAACCTCCAATTGTAGTTTACTGCACCGGAATAATTTACAGTGAAAGATATTTAATTTATCGGTAAAAGTACTCACCGAATCCTCTTGATTAACTGAAGGTTCATCCGAATTACTACTTGTGGCAAAAAAATTCTTTTTAGAAAGGAAACTTGCCATAGTTGGTATGGACATTTTTCTTCTTTCACCATTTGGTTGCCCATTAAGATCGTTCACACCACCTCTTGTGTTTTGGCTACCGTCTGACTGTCTAGGCATACCCTGCACTTCGTTGCTGTTCTGCAATGGTTGTACATTCCCCACTCGACTTCCAGGAGTTGTTGCAGCAATAAGATTCACAACGGAACCTGCCTGTTGTGAAGGAAGGTTCCTCTCAGCACTGTTTTGCATTTTTTGCATTAAATCGTCCACCCTGGTTAATAGAAGATTCACCAGAGCCGTTAAATTACCCAGAGCATTGACATCCTCCGAGTTCCGATTGTAGGAAGATTCTCGCTCATCATCCTGTGAGAATAATGGCTGTGAAACAGCCCCATGATGCCCATTGTGCTGCCAAACACCTATGTTTACTTCAGACATAACAAACTATCAAAATAAACCAAACTTAAACTGCTAAAAATGCCAAATAAATTGAAACCGGACACAAGAGGTGGTGTGAACGATCTTAATGGGCAAGCAAACGGTGAAACAACCACAACGTCCATACCAACTATGGCAAGTTTCCTTTCTAAAAGGATTTTTTTGCCACAAGTAGGAATTCGGATGAACCTTCAGTTAATAAGGAGGGTCCAGTGAGTACTTTTACCGATAAATTAAATATCTTTGACTGCAAATTATTCGGTGCAGGAAACTACAACTGAAGTTTGCTTACCTCCAGGAATGTATCAGTAAGAAAGTAATTCCTAAAGGATTGCGTCAATGGCATTATCCTGCTGGTTTAGTTAATAACTCAGTATATCATCAGGAACTGTTGACCCTATTTGAGAAACAGGGTTTCAAATTCTTATCATCATTAATCAATTATTACAGTACTGAAATTAATAGTTTGCAAGAAGACTTGGTACAACTAGAGTCTTTTTTGCAACAACACCTTGACTTTATAAGATACAAGTATGACTATTTAAGAATCTTGTCCAGTATTGAAGCTTCTATCTCCAAGTTGCTTTTGAATAAGAAACGTAAAATGGATAGGGACATTAAGGATTATGCCAATAAAAAGGCCTATCCCCCCTCCTGTAGGACAAACAGGACTTTGGGGGAATAGTGAGTCTTCCATTAACACTCCTTTTGTTGCTAAAGAGGACACCATTAGTCAAGATCAGGTGCCTGTTCGTAGGAGCAAACGCATTAGGAGTCATGTTAATAACAATATAAGTGCTAATAATGTTCATTTCAACATCCAAAATCAAGTGGACCAATCCCCTAAAGATGAAAATAACCAGGGTTTTTCCAGGGTCAGGAACAGGTCGAACAACAACAATACCACAACGAACAACAGGGGGCGAGCACAGAGGAGGAAAAGAGGGAATCAACGCAGGAGATTACCCCCTCTTTAATAAGGGGACCTAATGTTGTTACGAGCAAACAAGGGGACTTCAAGATCTATAATTATATGGTATTAACTGTTGAACAAGCTTTAATAGACTTTTTTGCTAAAGGACTTTCATTTGTTCCTGATAAAAAAGGTAAACTTGTTAACACAATTATAGACTTGAAGTTATTTGTACTTAAGTTAAATTTGGCTTTTAGTCTAGGTAATACACCTACACTGCTTAACACCTATAAAGTATCGAGCATTTTTAATCCCCCATTATATGGGGTGCTCAGTATCTTTGAAAAACTATGTGAGATAGATTTAAGGACAATGTTGAATTCTCACATGCCTTCTAGATTAACGAAATGTAATGTTCTAAAAATGAGTTGG
The DNA here is from genome assembly GCF_019279795.1 of Protopterus annectens. NCBI lineage: Eukaryota > Metazoa > Chordata > Ceratodontiformes > Protopteridae > Protopterus > Protopterus annectens. The sequence goes on along the minus strand of NC_056725.1, from coordinate 232,403,999 downwards.
ATTTCATTTCCCTCCTTAATGAATGTAAAATAAGGGTCATGATGCCCGATAAGGGAAGGGGTCTTGTTTTCATGGATGAATATTTTTATGATAGTAAAATGTTTGAACATCTACAGTCAGAAACCTATTTGAAGTCAAGTTTTAATGAAGTACACATAGCTTATAAGAAAATTAGAGGAGTGTTAGAGGATTTGTTCCTGGAAGGTAGTATTGATTGTGATATTTTTCACTATTTATCCATGCCAGCCCCAAGGATCCCCACTTTATTTGGCACCCTGAAAATACATAAGGATTTGGTGGATCCTCCTTTCAGACCAATTGTGGATGGAAGGGGATCTATAACCTATGCGTGTGCCAAATATGTTGATGGCATTCTCAAACCCTTATTAAAGGAGGAGTCACAAATTTGTAAAGACTCCTGGGTTTTTTTGGAGCACATCAACAAAATTGAGTACGATTCTAATTATATCTTGTTAGTGGTGGATGTGAAAGATTTGTACACTGTAGTTCCCACCAGTTAGGTATCGAGTGGACAAAAAAAATTTATGTTGCTTAAGAAGGCAACCAACGACCAAATGTATTTGGTAGAAACCCTTTTAGACCTGGTACTATCAAATAATTTTTTGGTGTTTAAAGATCAGTTTTTCCTCCAAAAAACAGGGATAGTGATGGGGTCTCCTTGTGGGTGTAGTTTTGCAAATAGTGTTATGGCATACTGGGAACGACAATGGTTGTTTAATAATGAGATGTACCAAAAATATGTCACTTGGTATACTCAATACCAAGATGACATGTGTTTTCTATGGAAAGGTCAATTAAATCAGGTACCTGACTTTATTGATAGCATCTCAAGGATGACCAATTTTCTTCAATTCACTTATACTATTGGGGTAGATGAGATCAACTTTTTGGACGTAAAATTAAGTAAGGATAGGGTTAATAATAAATTTAAAATCTATGATTTACAGAAAACCCACCCACTCAATTTCTTATCTCTATTTTACTAGTAGCCATCCCTTTCACCAAAAAAGAGGTATGGTGAAGGGGCAGTTTGTCAGAGCGGCAAGGATGATCTCTGAAAAACAGGAGTTTATTAGTGAATGTGAAAATATTAGTGAAATGTTTTCTAGGGGAGGATAGCCAGATACGCTAATTAAAGACATAATGAATGAAGTACAGGCTAAAAGAGAAACAGGACATTTTAGGCCCCTCTTGGATGGTGGAACAGTACAAGCAACACAGAAGGATAACATGAATAAGGTGCCCTCTATTAATTTTCTTTTCACATATTGTATTGATTGCGATATTATTAGGGGTATTATTTCCAAAAATTTAAATATTTTATTGGAAGATCCAGCGTTGGTTAAAGTAGTGGGACAACATCCAACATTTACACATAGAAGAGGGATGAACCTTAAGAATCTTGTGGAAATGACCTCAGTTAAAACTAGCTTTAATCGTGTGGGCATGTTTAAATGTGGTATGTGCTCCCAGTGTAAAAACATTTTACCTGGGAGTAAACTAAACATTAATGATAAAACTTATTCTATTAATGGTAAATACAACTGTGAAACTAAGGGGGTAGTGTATGTTGCCTTGTGCAAGAAATGTCCTTCCTTCTATATTGGCAAAACAGAGAGGTGTTTTGGCAGATTAGAACATTTGCACATTTACCCCCAGGTTTAAATGAGTATGCATCTATAAAATGTATTCTTAAATTAAAAGCACTATGGAGATGATTTCTTCATGTTTATCATACAGCATTAGTAATCGATATATATAGATATACATTCATTTTTATATTATAGAATGGTAGTATTAAGATGTTTTTTAAGCTATCATTGTATTCTTGTATCTTAGTATTGGGTATTTGTATTTATTTATTTACTTATTGATTTATTTAATTGATTGGCTTAATGAAGTTTGTTAAAGCCCTGTAATATAGGGCATTCTTATGTATTGTTAGGTGTTCTGTAGAATAGGTATGTTTTTAATAATATTTTTAAGATTTTTGAAATTTTTAATAGTTAGAATATGTGAGTTATGGTATGGTAACTTACTAGCCCTTTAAAATCTAGGCTTGAAGTTAATTAATTAATTAATTTATTTTAATTGCCTTAATTGTTTATGTTTAAAAGTGTAGCTGTGAGTACTTTTGTATAAGTCTGAAGAAGGCTGAGGGATCTCCTTGGTCGAAAGCGATTACTTAAATAAACAGTCCGTGCCCGTGCTGTACTTGTCCGGTTTCACTTTTTTTGGAGTTTTTAGTGGTTTTAGTTTGGTTTATTTTTACACGTTTAGTTATAGCTTATGGGCACAGTACAGCTAGATTGGTAAACAGTGTACAACAAAATTGGAATATCCTTTTGGCAGATGAAAAGTTGAACACTATATGTTACACAATAGATGTTTATTTTCTTATAGGAAGGGCAGGAATTTGGGATCCATCTTTAGCCATTACAAGAGGAGACATAGTCCATTACGCCCGATGATACAATCCGCCCTTTTAGGAGATCACCTAAAGGTATGTTTCCCATGTGGTCATTGTATGTACTGTTCCAACATTAATAAATCAACTAGTTTCAGCAGTAGTAATACAGGCCTGGTCTATACTATTTCTTGTTTTGGGAACTGACAAACCAACTGGGTGATTTATTTGGCAACATGTAGCTGCTCAGCTTTTTATGTAAGGCAAACTTCTAGGGCAGTCAAATTTTGGATAGCAGAACATTTGTGTGATATCAGACATAAACGCCATACCAATGCCCTATATAAACACACAGTTAAACATCCCAAGGCCAGGTTTTTCTTTACAATTATAGATAAGATCAAAGGAAACAGATCCAAAACTGCAGGCTGGCATGATGTTTTAAATCGAATGGAGGAAAAAATGGATTATTAAATTAGGAGGTCTATTTTCTCCAGGTTTGAATGAGCACCTTTAAGAGTTTCAGGTGACTGGCATGAGGCTTGATTGCCACACATTTAAATAGAGGGAATTGTTCTTTTACTTGTCATGCTACACTGAAGAAGGCACAATTATTACAGTCGAAAACGGTCTGGATTATCAATAAACTATAATATTTTCCACACCACGGTCTGCTGGTCACTATCTGTTCAACACCAACCTCATATATGCCACTCACACACTAACCCTACATATACTGGGCTGCTACACAGTGTGGTCCACTGCCTGTCTGTGGTATGGGACATGTACATGTATGGCCCCACAAACATGTAGGCCGATAGGGTAACATACAGTGGAGCAGCATGTAACATCAGATAGAACAGACCAAGAACATTGACCTCTACGACAGTCTGTACACAGGTCAAGGTACATATTAACAATACACACACTGCCGACAATCACCATAAATACACAAACCTCAGTACTGTACACACAACCACGGAATGTCCAGGTTATGTCATCAAATATAATCCCTACTATACATTACATGTGTAGCAGCCTGATATCTCACTGGCTTATCAGATATGATGTCACTAATTATAGTGTACAGCACATATGCACCCCTTACAGCATGACATATGCACAAAGGTTGACAGGGTTGTGGCTGGAGGCACATACACAGAGCCAATATTGACATGTTGCTGTGATAACCTCATACATTTACTGTTGTAACAGGGTTTGTTGCACTATATTTCCTACGAGGGATATGAAGTCAGTAACTCACACGGCTGTCACCATCTACAGACTGCAATCCTCTCACTACCTTCTGCAGTTTACAGATAGGTGCTCTGTGGGTAACACCTGAAACAAAAGGCACCACATACTGGCCAGTCTGCAGATGGCTCTACAGATGGGTGCTCCCTCATAAACATAGCACTGGCATGGCAGGTATGAAAACATGTATGACAGCCATATCCACATACAACCTGTTAAACCAGCATTACTCCAATTGCAGTATAGCAGCACTAACAGTCTGTAGTCAGGTCAGGCACATCCCCCTCCTGTGTGTTGGACTGTTTCCACAGTGTATGTTGTTAGAGGTAAATCCCGATCCATCTGATATGCTGTTTGCCAAACAACAGATCGAGTTCCTGCTCACAGTGAATGAAAGGCCCAACACCAACACGATGTTCCTAGATATTGGTGTGTGTTTCCATGCAATTGGCTATGGGAATGTTACCACAGCTGTTCCACATGCTATCAGCTAGAGGAGGGCTGCAATTCATGCAGAGGCTATCAGCTGATCCTGAGCAACACTTAAAATACACATGCTGCTGCCTAAGCAAAGCAGGTGTAAGTCCCCACATCCACCAGAGGGAGTAAGAGAGGCAGACAGAAACACAGAAAATCCAGTGAGGGGAGGGGGAGTAAAACCTAAGCATGTTTGTGTCACACACCTACCAGTAGAGGGTATCAAACCCCTGATGACTATGTAGTGTTATCACATGTCCATGCAGCTATTGGATGTGCCACATAGGTTACATGTTGGGGAGCCCTCAGAACATATATGTGAAGGTGAGTGACATCTGCAACAGGAATATGGTAGCTATGTGGTAGGTGTAGTACATGTGCCTGCCCGCATGAACAGGTGTCAGCGTCAACACAGTCGCACTCTCACAGGGACGCACACACATTGCCACACTTGGCAGGGCTAGGAATACAACTCATCACTAGTGGGATTGCCACAACACTGTACTGTGCAGGTATCACATGCACCACAGGGGTCATACGGAGGTTATATGTGCAAAGGGTGTGTGGTGGTGTCTGACATCAGACAGCATGCTTCAGTATGCCAATGGGGGTTGCAGTGCATGTGAATGTGGTCATACGCATCATACACCACACACACACACACACACACACACACACACACACACACACACACACACACACACACACACACACACACAGACATGGGTGCCAGTACTGACATGCATGTGTACACTGCTTCACGGGTATGATGTGGTTGATGGTGCCAGATGGCTATACAAGGCTAGGTGATGGGTATACCTTGGAATCAGGCCACATGACAATGGTCTGCATTGTGGCTCAGGGGTGTAGTGTCTAGAGTTGCCCACACAGGTGGATATTGTATTCACCATTCAGTCACATGGATGAATTTTGCATGTGGCCAACGCTTTGCATTTCTTTCCATGTATGTGTTCTTTAGTCCATGATATGGACAGTGGCGGGGATGTGCACACTTCCCACATGCATATACAGTGACATGTGGAACTGTACCTGGGGTGTCTGGGCCATGTTGTGTATGCAGATCATTATCATCAGATGTGCCAGTCCTGGCCTCATGTGGCGGGAACTGTTAATGGACAGCAGGTTGGCTCTGCACTTACATTGATAGCATAATACCAGTATTCCCTGGTGTCAGCGCCATCTGTCCATACAGAGCTTGTGTTTCAGGCATGTTATGTCCTTTGTAAGTCACATTTGATGGCATCATAGGTGTTGCAGGTGTCCAGTAGGGAACATGGGGGAGGTGCACTGTCAGCATGTACATGTCTATTGGACTAATGGACAGGGTGCCATGGCCTCTGTAGCCCACTGCAATCACACCATGGTTACTGTCAGTGGGCAATATGAAGGGTACTACCAGCATAGCTGCTGTTGCCTAGACAAGTGTGTGTGTGTCTGTGTGTGTGTGTGTGTGTGTGTGTGTGTGTGTGTGTGTGTGTGTGTGTGTGTGTGTGTGTGTGTGTGTGTGTAAGACATGGGTTGAGAGTGTTCCCTGTGTAATACAACAATTGCTAACATTGCTCAGCTGGCATTGATGTCACATTTAGGGGTATTGATTTGCACCCCAGCTTCTCGGCTATTTCACATCTGTCATCCCTGTAAGGTGGGCATTGTGATGTATACTTAGCCCACCATATAAGATCTTTGAAAAACCCACTCCACATTGAGTACAGTTGTTACACAATCACAACCACAGCCACAAAGGATACGAATGACAAACACAGACACACACACCTGTCATGTCTGGGATTAGAACGCCTAACTAACTAGTATATTACACTACAGCACTACACCGATGTAGGACACACCACGGAGATTACTGGAGTACTCCTTCCCCAAAGGTGTATTTCACAGTGAATGACAGCAGGATTGCCAAAGTAGAGCATTTGAAATGTACTGAGTGTGACTAGCCTAAAATGCATTGCTCCCTACACAGACATAGAAACACACACAAAATATCCACAACTGTCATGTGTGGAAAGAGAACCGCTGCCAGAGGTCTATATCACACTACAGCATGATGCTGTTATAGGATGCACCACTGGGATTGCTGGAGTTTCCTTTCCCCAAAGGTGTATTTCACAGTGAATGACATCAGCAGGATTGCCAAAGTAGAGCATTTAAAAAGTACTGAGTGTGACTAGCCTAAAATGCATTTCTCCCTGCACAGACATAGAAACACACACAGAACATCCACAACTGCCATGGGTGGGAATAGAAACCTACCAGAGCTCTATATCGTACTATAGCAGTATGCAGTTATAAGATGCGCTTCAGAGAATACTGGACTACAACCTTCCCAGAGGTGTATTTCTAGATGGATGACATCAGCAGCCTTACCAAAGTAGAGCATTCGAATTGTAGAGAGTGTGACTACCCTAAAAAGCATTGCTCTCTACACAGACAGAGTCAGACGGACATAAACACACACTTGCCAAGTCTGAGATTAGAACTCCTACCTAGCTACTTTCTCACACTACAGCACTACACAGTTATATTATGCACTACAGAGATTACTGGGTTACAACCTTCCCAGAAGTATATTTCTAGGTGGATGACATCAGCAGCCTTGCCAAAGTAGAGCATTTGAATTGTAGGGAGTGTGACTACCCTAAAAAGCATTGGTCTCTACACAGACACACACACTTGCCAAGTTTGGGATTAGAACTCCTACCTAACAATTTTATCACACTACAGCAGTACGCAGTTATGGCATGCACTACGGAGATTACTGGACTACAACCTTCCCAGAGATGTATTTCTAGGTGGATGACATCAGCAACCTTACCAAAGTAGAGTATTTGAATTGTAGGGAGTGTGACTACCCTAAAAAGCATTGCTCTCTACACAGACAGAAACAGCGACAGACAGACAGACACACACACACACACACACACACACACACACACACACACACACACACACACACACACACACACACACACACACACAGTTGCTATGTCTGTGTTTGGAACTCCTACCTAACTAGTTTATCACACTACAGCAGGACACAGTTATGGGATTCGCCACAGAGATTACTAGGCTATAACTCTCCCAAAGGTGTATTTCACAGTGGATGACCTCAGCAGGCTTGTCACAGTAGGGCTATGGGGAGGGCAGTGTGTGTACATGGGCCATAACCCATTCATCTAGAGGTTGACATGCCACATGCGGGCACACATAGGGTCATATTTCACAGGTACGTATATAGAGCTGCTAGATGACTGCTTCCTTGTACAGTCATGTTGCACAGCTAGCAGGTGCACCACATAGTCTTTAATGCTGACATATACTGGTGTCTAGTGTCTACAGTGAGTGACAGCTGAACTTCATGTGGTTGTAACCCTTTGGCTGTGTGCTGGGTGGGACAAGCCTGGATGGCTCCTTGTCACAATCACCCTCTTCCACACATCTATGTACATCTACCTTTGGCTTATTATAGTGTGTTGTCCTTACATATATGTCTGTATTCCTATCCACTGTGTGTGCAAAGCATGAGTGGTGCATACTGAGGAGTGTCTGCACTAACATCTGCGACTGCCAGATGTGTCTGATCCACTGGTGTTTGCAGACATGACCTTCATGTGTTTAAGTGTGTGAGCATGGTCAGTATGCCCATCTTATTGAATGTGTGGATCGAGTCCAGGTAGTTTGTATTGCAGTGCTGACCTTTATGTTGTACACCTACAGGAAGCATGCTGTTTCTGCAGGGTATCCATCGATCATTTGGCATTGATTGTTAGTACATTTTTACATTGGATAGGAGGGCAAACCTGACTATTTTTACATTTCTACACAGGACTGGGGGGTGGGCACACCTGACTGTTATTACCTTACTACATAGGATGGGGGACACACCTCACTATTTCTACATTTCTACACAGGATTGGGGGGGCACGTGACTGTTATTACATTACTACATAGGATGGGCTGCATACCTGACTATTTCTACATTTCTACACAGTATTGGGGGGCACACCTAACTGTTATTACATTATTACATAGGATTGGAGGCACACCTGACTATTTCTACATTTCTACACAGGATTGGGGGGTAGGCACACCTGACTGTTATGACATTACTACGTAGGATGGGGGGACACACCTCACTATTTCTATATTTCTGCACAGGATTGGGGGAACACACCTGACTGTTATTACATTGCTATGTAGGATGGGGGGCACACCTGACTATTTCTACATTTCTACACAGGATTGGGGGCACACCTGACTGTTATTACATTACTACATAGGATGGGAGGCACACCTGACTATTTCTACATTTCTACACAGGATTGGGGGGCACACCTGACTGTTATTACATTACTACATAGGATGAGGGGCACACCTGACTATTTCTACATTTCTACACAGGATTGGAGGGCACACCTGACTGTTATTACATTACTACATAGGATGGGAGGCACACCTGACACTTGTAGACATTTGCTATGACTGTACTGGTATGTCAGGTACTCCATTTCATTCTGTATTCTTACCTATCATGCTGACGAGAGGCATACCAGTGTAATACAGAGCTTAGCTTTGATTTACCTACATATAAGTTTCTGACTTCCTACCCTTCAGAACTAACACCCCACTTTCTGACCTGATGTAGTCTGTCTGTGTAGGCCGGGGAGGGGGGTTTCCCATAGGCATCATTCAAAGGCCATAGCACATCCTTTGTTTGTGTTTGTCCACACCTGTCATGCTGGCTATGACTATTGTTGGGTATGTGATCCCCTCTGACTGGCATGTGTGGGTCACTTACCTTGTGGGTATCCCAGTATTGACGGTGGTGCTGCACATAGTACAGTCCCTACACATGGCTGAGCACAGGTACTATCATGTTTGGCATCCATTTTACTGTATGTGAGAGTCAGAGAGAGAGGTGTTATTCCCTGGGTCCCACCTGTGTCAGTGTATGTGCTATATGTTGCCTCTTTTCCAAGGCCATGACATACTGGGCACACCTCCTTCTGCCTACTGGGACAAGCTCAGGTTGTTCCTCCTCCAAGTAATTCTGTGCCTGTGCAGGCCTTGACAATGGTGGGGGGCTGTGTGGGCCTGCCTCATGCTGTTCCTGCTGCAGCTGTTTCCACAGGATCATATTGTGTAGCATGCAACAAACGAGGACAGTTTGGGTACATGTAGCTAGTGAGTACTTCAAGATTCCACTGGATGTGTCCAGGCACCAGAACCGTGACTTGAGCATCCCAAACACATGCTGTACTATAATTCTGGTCTGTACATGTGCCTCATTATGGAGTTCTTGTTCGGGTGTGTGTGCATTTCTGATGGGTGTCATCAGCCACGGTTCCAGTGCCTATCCAGCATCCCCCATTAGGTGACTGTGAGGGATGTTCCCATTGGCAAATCTCTGGTACAGCTGCATCATATGCCAGATGTGAGAATCATGATAGCTTCCAGGGCAGCCAGCACACACATTCATTATTATGCCCTGGTCATCGCACTTGACCTGGCAGTTGATGGGGGGAAGCCCTTGCAGTTGATGTAGACCCTACCCCGCTCACCGGATGGTGCTTTGATGCATATGTGCATGCAGTCTATAGCACCCACTACCTCAGGGTATTCTGCTATTTGGTGGAACAGTTGCATATTGCTGGCCAACACCTCACGGGTGTTGGGGAAATATACTTGCTCACTGACATGTGCTGACATGGCATCCAGGAAGTGGTAGAGTACCCTGGATGCTGATGCCTGTGGGATCCCCATTATATCCCCAGTTGGTCTTTGGAAAGTACCTGTAGCTAGTATTCTTAGGCCTACACATATCTTGGTATCCACTGGGATGGGTTCCCCTCTGTTAGTTATGTGTGTGAGGTATGTCCGGCACAGCTCAACACTTTGCTGTAAGAGGTCCCTGTCCACCCTCTAGCGCTCCCCTATCTCCAGCTCATGTAGCCCCTGGTATGTTACCCTGGTTCTGTACACTCTTCTCCGTCTCCTCTCTGTGGGTTGGTTGACAGCATTCACATCCTACCACCCTCAGCCTCTTCCACAAGTTGTTGTATGATAGCTGTTGCAGCCCCTATCATTTTGCTGTTGGGAGTGTTAAAAGTTCCCCACTTGATTACACCAGTGGTGTACAGTGTGGGAAAAACCAGAGGGAAGGTATTTGCATAGTTTATAGTGGTGTTCTGGGATGGGATGGTCTGCTGCCTGTGTAATTAGCTGATTCTGATACATTTCACCTGCCAGCTATGCGAGTTCTCCAAGATTACCTTCCTACTGCTGTTTTCTCTTCCCATTACCTTCCTGTTTAAGCCCTGGGGTGCGCCGCGCAAACAGAGTGCTCAAATGTGCACAGTGCTGCTATTTCCTGGTTTAACTTTTCTTTTAAACCTTTAACACCTGCTTAGGCAATGTAAAGAGTGCTAGGCAGATTCAGACATACCCCCTAGCTTAGCTGTGCTAAGCTAGGAGCAAACCCGAGCCACTGGGCTCCAATCTGCTTACAGTATGCCTGACAACACCCCCCATGATGTCAGCTAACTCCTAGGCTTGCACCAAGCTATTCCTACTCTTACACTGTTGGGACTTGACTATCATGCTGGGGAAAACTGGGATTTACTATCCTTCCCCTCATTTGCATAGGATTGCCTGCTAATGAGTAGTTACATGTCTCACACTGAGCCTCCCCCCTTAGCAACCAGTACTCACTGGCCATGTTTTCTTCTGCCTGCCATTGACTTGCATGGCAGAATAGTGATTTTAGTTTGAATGCTTATTTTAGGTTTATTTTGTTATTTCCCCCGATCCTGTTTGCATGCCGCTGCCCTACGCTTAAGCAGCCGAGATTGGATAAAGAAATACATATTGCTTTTTTAATTTTTTTGGCTGTTTGCAATGCCATTGGCCTTATATTTGGCTATTGGCATGCTTACTAACTGATATGCAACCTTTATTTGGAGCTGTCGCAGCTCAGTTTTGGATTTTGCAGAAATGTACTCTGTTATTAACTGAGTACATTTCTGCAGATTGCACTAGTCCTGCAAGGCCAGTTGCAAGCTTCCTGGATCACAAATTCACCTCATTTGCATGGATTTCTCCTGAAAATGGGGTGATTTGTATACAGGGGCTTACTCTGTGCAGGACTAGGGCTGGAGCGCTCATGCATGCCCCTGCAGGCTGTTCCTGGATCGCACGGCAGACATATTGCCTGCTGGAGCTCCTGCACTAATCCTGCACGTCATGCAAGGCATATAGAATCCAGGGGATCATTTTTTTCTTATTTTTTTTACACCCGTCCACTACCAGCAAACCTCTTACATCATTTCTAATGTTATTGACATTTAATGCTAGAATTCCTACATCACCCTCTTTTTTTGCAATTGTTTTACTTCAAAATCTTTTTTTTTTTTACTTTTCCTTCTCCTACACCTCCTACCAAATTCTTTTTTTTTCACTATCTTGTTCTTCTCCTGTCTCCTTTATCCCTGTTCTTCCTGTTCACTTTCTAGTATTGCAAATCTGTTCTCTTCCTGTATATTAATAACTGCACTTTGAACTCTTATTCTTCAATTAGTACCTATTCATTGTTTAATCTATCTTCAGTATTCCCTCCCCATATCGCCTTCTCTTTCTACATGATCTGCATTAACATTTTCTCCTGTTTGTCTTTGTTTTGACCTTTCCTCTTCATCTACACTTTCTTCTTCTAATATGAGGCAGTCAAACTAGAAGTGTTCAAATTCTTTACATTTTCTAGAAAAGGGAAGATATGATCGACAGACCATGATGCTTTGCTAGAGATTGCCTGCATCGGTCTCACTTGGGCTTCAGGTTTCTGACAAAGGCACTTTCCTCTCCCATAGGGCCTTTTTTTTTAGGAAAAGTCCTGAGGTTGATAAAACCAACATAAACATTTCAACAAAATGCAAATTAAAGGTCATGCTGCTAAATGTGAGGAGTCTAAATATAAAACTGCACTTATTGCAAGAATTCTTAACCCTGGAAGATGCTGACATTTATGCAGTTAGAGAAACCTGGTTTAAAGCTGCGGAGAGCACCCCAGCCTTATGTGGTTACTCATCCTGTCATACATGCAGACCCCAAACTGTGGGCAGAAAAGCCAAAGGATGTGGAGTTTCAATATATATTAATGACACACACACACACACACACACACACACACACACACACACACACACACACACACACACACACACACACACACACACACACACACACACCTCATGCTGGTCAAACAGTATGATGCACAGGAGACACTCCAGGCGCAGTTAACCATTAACAAGACCCCTATTCAAATTATAGCTGGCTACAGGCCCCCAAATTTGACTCATCTGAACCTCTGTGAATCTATTAAGATTCAACCCTTTACCATGATCCAGGGTGACTTTAACTTCCCAACCATAGATTGGAAAATCTACCCATGCCAGAATGCAAATGCCCAGAGATTCCTCGGTTTTATCAATGCAAATGCCTTGGAACAGTTAGTCAATACCCCAACAAGAGGTGATAATATATTGGATTTGGTATTAACCAACATGAGCAACCACTGCAGCACCCCTACAGTATCATCCTCCCTAACCCTAAAGCAGTCACTTTTGAAGTCAGCATCTCCCCTGACCCTCCCCCCCATAGCTACGGTCAAACAAAAAAACTTCTCCAAAGCTGATTACAACCTCCTGAGGGATCACAGCCCCCCCTCACCATAGGAACCTTCACCAGTGTCGAAATCTACACCAAACTGCTATACGAGCACTTATATAGATGCATGGTATCAGGAGGAGTAAACCTGTCTGGTGGACATCTGCAATAAATTAACTATGTACCAAAAGGGCAAAAAATGCTGTCCAGGATCAAGAAGGAGCCGGTGCCCAATTGGAAGCAATCTCTCCTTAGCATGAACAAGCAAATAAGAGCACTAGTGAAATCCTGTAAAGCCAACTTTGAGTCTAAACTGGCCACATCTACTAGAGACAATCATAAGGCCTTCTTCACATATGTCTGCAATATCAAAGGAAGCATCCAGATCTGTTCAGAGCTGGTGGTCAAGGACACCACATACACAAATGCTGTAGATATAACCAACCTACCGGCTGACAGATTCAGTGAAAACTTCACCCCTCTGCCCCCCCACCAGTAAATCAGGATATTCCCAGTACCTGCCCCTCCCCTTATCTCTAGGGAACAGGTCATCACTGTCCTCTCAAAGGCAAAAAATACAGCCTCCATGGTACCCAATAACATCCAAGGCTGCATCCTACATGAACTCAGGCATGAACTTGTAGCACCATTAGGTACCCTATTCAACCAAAGCCTGAGTACTGGCTCTGTCCCAGCCAAGTAGAGGACAGCCACTGTCATCCCTTTACACAAAAGTGGAGCATCCACTGATCTTGGAAATTGTAGACCCATCAGCCTAACTAGCCTGATCTGTAAGGCCATGGAACAGATTGTCATGGACCTCATTAACATAGGTTTATAGGTTCATATGTGTGTACTAGGCTAATGGCCCTAGGGCCTTTACAAGCCTAGCCCATAAGATTACCCTGGCATCATGCCACCTGACCTTAGTTCCCAGTGCCCCTGTCGAGTAAAGCCACTGGAGTGATCCCTGGGGTGAATTTTCTATTTCCCATCCACTCATCAAGATTTCTCTTGAAGAGGGCCAGTGAGGTGCTCTACTTGACATGTATGGGAAGTCTATTACATAGCAGGGGCAGTCTCTAGATTAAGAACCTGTCCCTCCAGTATATCCTGTTGATTGTGGTAATGAGGTTGAGGTCTCTGGAGCATGTGGTGCAGAGGGATTGGGATTTCTTTAGATGTAGCATTTCTAACAGAGCTGGGTCAGACATGGCTTTGTAAGTCAAGCAGAGATCGCCTCTAAGTAGGTGATATGAGACAGAGAATAGTTGGAGTTTTTTAGTCTGTCCATATAGGACAAATGTTTAAGGCCTAGAATCCTCTTTGTGAGGTACTTTTGCGGCCTCTCCAGTTGTTGCAGGTGTTTAGTGAGGTACATGCCAACTGGGGCATTGTACTCAATGACTGGCCTAATGAGGGAAGAGTAGATGGAGACAATGACCTCTTTCTTCCTAGATGCAAAACCCTTAGTAATGAGATGTGCCACATAGAAGGACTTTCTGACCATAGTGGCAACGTGGTGGTCAAAAGACAGGTTGCTGTCAACCTGTGTTCCCAGATCTCTTATAATGCCTTCTGTGTTCAGTGGACTACCATCAATGTTGTAATTCATGGGAACTGGGTTTTTCCCAAAGGGAATGACGACACATTTTTTGACATTGAGCTTAAGGCCATGGTTTTGACACCAGTCAGTGGTCTCAGTGAGGCCTTTCTGTAGGATGTCAACATCACTTGGGGAGTTAATAATAGCTCCTCACTTGCAATTGTCTGCAAACATTGTCAGCCAGAGCCCCTTCATGTTGGCCTGGACTTCAGAGAAGTAGATACCAAACAGAAGAAGATCCAGGACCGAACCCTGTGGACTCCACTTGTGATCGGTTGGCAATCTGACTTGAAGTCAGCTACTTTCACACTGTGGGTTCTACCTGTGAGCCAGTTTGCACCCCACCTAGTGATATACGGGTTGATGCCTAGCTTAATGAGTTTTTCTATGATTCCTGAATGGGGAATGGTATCAAAGGCCTTGGCTAGATCAAGGTAGGCTGTATGAACCACCTTGCCTTCATCCACAGCTCTGGTGACTGACTCAAAGAAGTTGACCAAGTTGAGCAGGCATGCTCTACCCTTCACAAAAAACAATCTGTGTGGGATCCAGAGTCTGGAGATTCCCTATATCCTTGTTTATTAGGTCCATGATGATGCATTCCATAGCTTTGCATATTAGACTCATCAGGCTAATGGGGTGATAGTTCCCAGGGTCTGTAGTCACTCCTACTTTGTGGAGAGGGATGACGGTAGCAGTGCACCATTCGGTAGGGACAAAGCCTGAGGTGAGGCTGTGATTCAACAGGGCACACAGGTGAGGTAACAGTTCACTCTGTAGTTCATGTAGAACACAGCCAGGGATATTGTCAGGTCCCATAGAAGCTGTATTTTTGGGCTTGGATAGTGCTGTTTAAACCTGTGCAGCACTAATACTGGGTGCCTGGCGATCTACTGATATTGTGACTGCTCCCTGGGGGGAGGGGTAAAGTTGGCACTGAATCTGTCGTCGAGTATATTGGTACCATTGTGCAGTATCTCAGAGCAAATCTGGGTATTGCCATGGAGATTCTTTACATAACTATAGAAGACCTTGTGGTTGTCTTTACTATCTGCTGCAATTCTGTTTTCATAGCTAGCTTTAGAGGATTTGATGAGGGATCTCAACTTTTTTTTTGAGGCTGATAAGGGAGTTTTTCCAGTCTTGGGACTTCACATTATTCCGCATCAGTTTCCTCCTTCTGTTGTAGACTTTGATTATGACAGGGGACCACCAGATTGGCTTCCTTTTTCTGGAGGAGAACATCTTGGTTCTGTGGGTATGGTGAGATCCATGCATTTGTGTACATATATGTGCAGTGATTTGGTGTATGATTTGGCAGTCAAGCAACTGATCTCCATTTTCATGAGTGCAGTGAAGTTAGCCACCTCGGTTTTTTAGGAGCCCAAAGTTAGCTTTGGAGAAGTTTTTCGTGGTGGTTACCTTTGCGGGGGTGGGGGTGGATGGGATGAGAATTTCCAAGCTGATTAGTTTGTGGGTGGATCTAACCAGGGGGGAGTTGACTATTGGTGTAGAGCAATGGTCACCCATGTTAGTAATGACCAGGTCAAAGAAGTTGCTACCTCTAGTGGGGGTAAGAAGGAGCTGGTCCAGGGCATTGGAATTAATGAATTCCAGGAAACGTTGGGCAAGTGTATTGGTACATGAGTAGTTTTCCCAGTTAATGGAGGGGTAGTTGAAGTTACCCAGCATGAGAGTGTTAGGTTGGACCCTAATATTCTCCAGGGTGCTTAGGAATGTGGAGTGTGAGTCTTGGGGCATGGTTGAGGACCTATAGCAGAGTACGATCTGAATCACTGTCTTACCCAATGTTAGCTACACCTGAAATATCTCAGATGCATTATGTTGGGCTACTAATCTGGAGGTGTGCACATCCTTTATGAATATGGAAACATCACCACTTTTGGAGCTTCGGTCCCAGTTCTGTAGCCAAAAGGTGTGAACAGGGACACTGGCAACCTTCAAACACTCAACCCCACACAGTTTGGCATTGTCAAGTGGAGGTCATGTCTGTTAAATCTGGTTGACTTCTTTGAGACAGTCACCAAAGCCATGGACAAGAGGAAGATGGTGCACACTGCCTACCTTAACTTGTCCAAAGCTTTTGACATTATTCCCCACTTGGGAATAATAGATAAACTCACTCAACTAGGCATCAATCCATATGTTACCAGATGGGTAGCAAACTGGCTCACTGATAGAACCCACCTAATTAAAATATGAGAAACCACCTCAAGCAGTAGACCCGTAATGAGCAGCATACCCCAAGGATTGATCATGGGACCTCTGTTATTCAGGATATGGTGCTCTGAGATGCAGGCCAAAACCAGTGGTCTATGGTTGAACAAGTTTGCAAATGACTGTAAGCTGGGCGCGGTCATCAATTCCCTAAGTGATGTGGATGTCCTCCAAGAGGATCTCACTGAAATAAATGACTGGTGCCAGAAACATGGCCTCAAGCTGAATGCCAAAAAGTGCATCATCATCATCATCATCCCCTTTGGGGAGAGTGATGTCCCCACACATTATCATATTAATAACAATGTCCTAAGCATGCAATCGATTGTGAGGGATTTTGGCACCCAGGTTGATAGCAACCTGACTTTTGACTATCATGTTGCTTCTGTTGTATGGAAAGCTTTGTACATGGCTCACCTCATAAGTATGGGTATCTCATCCAAGGACAAGGTGGTCATAACATCCCTGTATTCTTCCCTTATAAGGCCAGTTATTGAGTACAATGCCCCCTTCAGCATGTACCTCGCAAAGCACATACAACAGCTGGAGAGACCACAGTGGTTCCTCACCAAAAGAATCCACAGCCTTAAACATCTACCGTACACAGATAGGCTAAAAGCCCTGCCCTTCTACTCAGATTCAAACAGACTACTCAGAGGTGACCTCTGTCTGGCATGCAAATAAAACTCAGACCCCACCTTGATAGGACTGCTGCATATCTGCAAGTCAAGCTCCACTCAAGTAACCCACACGTGACCTCAACCTGGTTTGTGACATCAATAGGACTTGTGATGGGACAGATTTGTGACCCAGAGACTCCCCCATCTGTGGAATAGACTCCCTCTCCACATCAAGCAGAGTACCTCTTTATCCCTTTTCAAGTGCAACCTGGATAACTGGATGGGAAACAGAAAATACACCCCTGGGATTCCACCTGTGTCCCTGTTGGACAGGGACTTTGTGTGCTGACTTGTCTAAGCATGGGATAAACTCTTGACTAGGCTTGTTAGGGCCTCAAGGCCAATAGCTTAGTGACTTCCTATGATCCTATGATAAAAAGCATAACAATGTTTTCTGCATGTCCCTCCTCTCATACTGGCTACACCTTTGTTTGTTACAGTCTTGTACTAAGTGACTTTCATCCCCACAGAAATAACATACTTTGGGTTGGTCTCAGCACCTAACAAATCCTCTCTTAACATTTAAAATATGTTGAATGTTCTCATCCTTTACATCCATTGTTACCCACAATTTCCAACCCCAGTCTATAGATTTCTTTCATCAGATATATTTTAACTTCATGTACTTTACAACATAGTGAAAGAAAATGTTTTTAACTCATGCTCATCAATATCTAAAGAGCTAAATTGCACATTTTTTTTTTTTATCTGTAGCTCCAAATTCTGGAATAAATAGTCTTTCTATGGTGCTACTGTATTTCTTTATTCAGTCCTTGGTCATAAATTTTCCTAGCAATTTAAACCTTTCAAATGTCACTTAACAAAAATGTTCATCTCCAAATTAATTAATGCTCTTATGTCTTTAATGTTAAATCCTAGTGGTTAAATAATACTATCCACAATGTCATTCCTGTTCACACTGCCATTAGTTTTACTTTTTATTCTTACCACTTGTTAAGGCTGCCAGCCTAGCCAGATACAATTTTATAAATAATTCTATCATTTGTAAATATTAATGTAAGGCACAGGCTTGTTGTCTTAAATGGAAAAACTGCTGTTGGATGTGGAACTGCAAAACAATGTCACAACAGTGCTCTCTACTGACCAAGTAAAAGCATGTTGTAACCCTTTGATCTAAAGTCGGCTCCAGCCCATCTAGATGAAGACATTCTTTCTATTGTTTTAACCAAGAGTTACATTGCTATATTTAAACATGCAAATGTATTTTTATTGCTCTGCTGCCTGACCAGCTGCAAGATAACACAAGGAGATGTTAACAATGTAAATGCAGTTTCTGTTAGCCTGTGAACCCAGGGAAGTGTGAAGAATTTTTATTTATTTTTATTTTATTTTACATTTGTTGACTGGGCTAGTCTAGCTGGATATATGTCCATTTTCAGTAGAGGCCCGGGGAGAAAAGCTCCACACACAAAAAAGCACAATATACCAAAGTAGTTATATATGTAAACAAAAAATGAACAACAATAGAAAGTGTCCTAAAAGGACTGGTTACATAAAAATTCCAGAAGACAAAGAAAAATACATAGTCAGTTGAAGCACGTCATAATTATAGAATCAAGGCTATTTTAAATAGTATCATAAAGAGAATAAATAAAGATAAAGTACAAGAGACGAGGAAAGAAGGAGTAGTGGAGAAGTCTAGGAAGTAGAGAAGAAGCAGTAGACAGTAAAGAAAAAAAGGAGATAAAGAAGTGACAAGGAGAGGAGAAGAGAGAGCTGGGAGAAGAAGGTAGTGCAAAGGACGCCAAGCATTGGGCAAAAGGTGGCCTAGGAAGTAGCTTAATTGGTGAGTAAAAAGTAAGAGGAGTGGAGGAAGTAGAGGTAAAGTAAAAGGGGTGGAGAAGAATGTCAGTCTGGTATACTACATGAACAGAGCCAGTGATTTTGGAAGTAAAGCTTGAGTTTTTGTTTGAAAAGAGGAAGCAATGTGATCAGAGTTATATCACTGGGTAGCAGATTCCATCTTCTACCAATAGTGTTAGAGAATAAAGAGTCGCCGGCATGGTTGTTAGAATTTATTGATCTAGTCAAGAGTTTATAAGAGGAACGAAGGGAGTCGAGATTATTGTAAGGGATTAAAAGTTGTGAGAGTATAGGGGTATTGTCAGGTTGGTACAGTATTTTGTGGGCAATAGTGAGTTGTGAGATTAAAAGATAATTTTGGAGTTCTAGCCAGCCTAAATATTTCAAATTAAGACAGTGATGGGTTCGATAGGGGTTCCCAGTGGCAAAGCGGGCAATGCTGTTATAGCAAGTAGCTAGTTTGTTAAGGTTAGCTTTCTTAAGGTTGGTGAAAATAGGTGAGGCATAAAAGAGAGTAGATATGAGATGGGAGAGGGCAATTTTAGCTCTAGAAGATGGGGTTAGAAATAGTTTGATACGGTATAAAGATCCTATTTTTCTGTTGACTAATTTAATGGTATTGTTGATGTGTTGATCAAAAGTGAGTTTATTATCAATGGTTATTCCTAACAGTTTAGTTGTTGTGTCAGGAGAGATGACAGTGGCATTGTTTGAAGAGATAGTAAAGTTTAAAGGGGGGGAGGGTCCGAGAGGTAGGGGTGAAGAGAAGAAGTTTAGTTTTTTTGGCATTAAGAAGGAGGTACCGTCTAGTAAACCATGTTTCTACTGTATTGAAGATATTTTGAGTCAGTGAGAGTAGTTCTATAGAAGAAGCGGAACAAATAATGGTGGAGTCGTCTGTGTATTGAATACAGGTAGCTTGAGGAATAACTAAGTGAAGATCATTAATGAAGAGGGAGAAGAGAAGCGGACCAAGAATAGAGCCCTGAGGGACTCCAATAGAAATTGGCAATAAAGTAGAAATGTGGTTATCCCATAGAACAGCTTGTTGCCTGTTGCTCAGATATGAACTAAACAATTTAATAGCTAGGCTATCAAATGACAGGGATTTTAGGATGTTAATTAAAGAAGGGTGATTGACCATGTCGAAAGCTTTAGATAGATCAATAAATAGAGCAGAAGTGAGAAGGTTATTGTTGTGATTCCTGTTGATAGTATCCACAAAGGAGAGGAGGGCAGTGGTGGTACTATGGTGTGGTCTAAAGCCATGCTGGCAATTAGCTATAATGTTATGTATAGAGAGATATTGTACAAGTTGCTGGTGTATACACTTCTCCATAATTTTCGCAAGGGGTGAGAGGAGAGCAATTGGTCTGAAGTTTGAGTATTCAAGAGAGTTACCACCTTTGTGAAGTGGGATAACATGGGAGACTTTCCAGAGGTCAGGGATGATTCCTTCTTGGATTGTCCTATTTATTAGTATGGATATAGGGTAAGCAATTACTTTAGCCGCCTTCTGGAGAAAAGAGGGACTTTATCAGCAGAGGGGGTACAAGGTTTTAATTTGTGAATAAGTTTGTAGATAAAAGAGGTAGAGATAGGTTGTAAAGAGAAGTTGTAGGTAGTGTCTGCTAGGTTACTAGGGGGATAGAAATTGTTGGAGTTCAGTTGTTTAGCAAGAGATTGAATAGTTTCTGAAAAGAAAGAGTTAAAAGCGTTAGCTGTTAGGTAAGGGGTGTCTGGGTCAGCATTGAGTGGGGAAGGAGTTTTGGTTGTTCCAGGGGAAAGGAGTTTATTTACAGATGACCAAAATTGTTTAGAATTATTTGAATGAGTTTCTTGAAGTTCACAGTAAAATTTTCTTTTGTCTGTGATTATTGCTTTTTTGGTCAGATTTCTAAGTTGGTGGAAATGAAGAGAATCAGAGCTGTTAATATGGCATCTCCATTTGGCCCAAACTTTATTTCTAGAGAGGATTAGTTTTTTAGTTTCATTGGAGAGCCATGGGGCTATACTAGACTTCATTCTGATGCAGGCGTGCTTATCAAGAATGGATAGAAAGGTAGAGTTAAAGAATAATACTGCATCTTCAATAGGAAGTGACGTTAAGGGGTTCCAGTTGCATGCATTAAGTTCAGCTTGAAATAGGTCTGTTCTGAAGTGTTTGGTAGAGCGTATTTTTCTTAAATTAGGGAAGTTTAGACAATCAGTTTTTTCTCTTGTGATAAAAGTTAAACAATGGTCACTAATATCATCTGGCATGGTTCCTACGTTATATGTAATGTTAACTTTGTTTATGAGTATCCAATCTAAGATACTTTCTTTCTTGCTGGGTCTGTTAAATCTTGTAGTAGAGGTAATGCCTTGGGTAAAGCCATTTAGGTCAATGTGAGAGGAGGGAATATCAGCATTAATAGTATTCCAGTCTATGTTAAAGTCACCTAGGATTATAGTTTCTTGGGGGTAAGTGGTAGAAACCCAATTGAGAAAGTCTTCTGCAATAGGTATGTTGTTACCTGGAGGTATATATACGCATATGATGTAAAGGGATTTTTTACCATTTAACTGGAATTTAGTAATAATGGCTTCTACTTTGCTATCCTGGGTTGGACAGGCTGGGAGGGAGGAAATATTGAGATGATCTTTAAACAGAATGCACACGCCACCACCTTTCCGTTTTGAACGGTCAAGTCTTACTATGTTATAGCCTTGGGGTAAGATCTCAGTATCTTTTGTGACTGGCTTTAGCCAGGTCTCTGAGAAGCAGAGAATGTCAAAAGAGTGTGTGTCAAGGAGGGCATGAAGGTAGGGAACTTTGTTGTTTATACTTTGAATGTTAAGATGCCCTATGAGAAAGATGCAGATACTAGAGGGGAAGGGTATACTGGGCCAGGGTTGGGGTGGATGTCGCCGTCTTGTAAGGTAGGATTAACAGGTTTGGTTAAGAAGTTATTCATAACAAGGGTTAGAAGTTTCATTTTTCTATTTGAGGGTAGGGTGTAGTTGAGATTAGAGAGTCTGTGGAATTTAGATAGATGGTAGCTAGGGGAGGAATTAGTATTTAAGAAAGAGGTGAAAGAAATGTAGATCATGGATGTATGTCTCTGTTTATAGTTTAACTGGGTGTTAAGTGGGTTTTCAAAGAAGGTAAGAATATAAGCAGAGAGAAAGAGGATTGGGAGAATAAGTAAGTACGGCGGGGAAGGTCGGTAGGGAGCCATTTTTAAGTGAGAGTCCAAGTAGAAGTGGATTGTAGTGGAAAGCTATAATATGTAGGTAGGAGATAGTAAGAGGGGAACAAGGGATACTTAAGGGGTTTAGAAAGGGGAAGGGACAGGTAAACTGAGTGAAGGGATAGAAGAAAAGAAGGACTGGAAGAGGTGGAGGGATGCAAGTAAAAGGATGGAGGGGGTAGGTAGACAAAGAGGAAATGGGAGGAGGGGAGGGGTGTGTAGAGGGGTGGTTCACAGCTGAGCGGGAAAGAGACAGATAGGATAGAGGGGAGTAAGGGGAGTGTCTAGAGAACTATAAGGTTAGGACCCCTGGGGGTGGGGAGAGTGGGGGGGAGGGGGAGGGTGAGAGTGTGAGGGGCGAGCACGCAGGGTAGAAACCACTGAAGGTGAAGATAAGAAAGGAGACAATCAGATAAGCAGGTAAGGAAGGTGGGATAGGAATGTAACTAAATAGAAGGAGTATGATAGAAACCAGAGTGCTCAAGTGAGGAGAAAAGTGACAGGTATGAGTAGGTCAGCGTAAAATGCATACAGTGGAAGAGAAGAGAAAAGTATATAGGAAGGGGATGTTACTGATGTACACTAGAAAAGCTATAAGGGAGATGATGATTGGAGTGGAGAGGGTGAGAAAAAAAGAAGAGAAGACAAGACTGTATTCCCAGCCCAAGGGCTAGACAAAGCCAGAAGAAAGCAGGAGAGAGGAAGCCAAGGTGGATGGGACCACCTACAATATAGTAAATGTAGGGGAGGGGGGGGAGGGCTGAAGCAAGACAGAGAGGTAGGGGGAAGTAAATAAATGGCTAGAGACAACTGTATACACAGGAGAGGGAGGGCTAAGAAAGGGTGGATACTGGCTGCTGGAGACTGAGGCACAGGCAATCTAAACAACTCTATAGGAAGACGCCCAGATATATGAACATTAAAGAGCTCAAACCTACTTTCTATTCCAAAATCAGAGTGATACGTTGTGAGGTTTGAGGCAAAACCAAGTAAGAGTCACTGTGGAGACCGGTTTCGATGTTACCAGTTAGGAGGAAGGTAGGACAGTAGTCTGTAGAGCTATTAACTTTGGGAGAAGATAGGCAAGAGGAGAAAGAATAAAGTTAGCACATGTATCTAAAAAATAGCCAACATTAACCAACAGTGTAAATAATAGCAGTGGTATCAACCAAGCTAATACATAAACGTATACATTGAAAACCCTGGCACAATTAGTCCTTCTTCTTGCTAAAATACAGCAAATAACAATAATCAACAGTGTACACAAATCAAGACAATAAGAAAGATAAACTAGACAATTAACCATGTTTCATGCCAAATAGGCTAGTCATGTATCTGAGAAGTCACCAGAAAATAAGCAGAATATATATAGAAATTACTGCAAATATAAGAGAGCTGGTACAACGCAATCCCAACCTTTATACATGTGGAGCACTTTTGAAGTAGAGCACAGATGCATCAACAGAACAAATAATTGCAATAGGTATGTCTATAGATAACCATATCTAGGGTTAGAATAAAGTTGCCTTGATGCGTTAGAGAAAGGAGAGCCCAAAACTTAAAAGGCAGGTAGGAAAGTGTCCGAAAGGGTAGAAGGCTGCAGGATATGTATAACATGGAAGCTTCGTTTAGAAGGAAGCATCTAGAGGTTCAATGTGAATGTAGTAGTGATGCCCCATCAAAACATTGATTGTCATTAGGGGAGGCAAAGAAAGAAAGCAATGAAAAAATTAGGCTGAGCTTGAAAGAAGAGTACTGTGTAAGGCATATATAATGCAAAGTGGGTGGGGAATCACTAAAAAAAAAAAAAAAAAGGAAAAATATAATATAGTATATCTAAAAAAAAGCCAATACAGTAAAAGGTTTTGGTAAAAAGAGGTTAGGAACTGCTTACTTATAAAAAAGGGCAACAGGAATTATAAAGATCACCTTAAAAGGAAGTAAAGCAGTAGAGTACAAAGTGGATTAGGAACTACTATCTGATAAGAAAGGGGCAAATGCGAGTAGTATTACTGTGGCTAATAATAGCGAGTACAGAAGGAGGCGTTTAGAGTACAAAGTGGGTTAGGAACTGCTTTCTAAAGGAATTTGTATAAAAAAGGGAAACAGGAATTATGAAGATAATAGTAAAAGGAGGTATAGCAGTACATCGCGCAGGCAATCTGCTTTAATAGGGTTCCGTTGAGGTTTGGGACAACAGGGCCAACAAAAGCACGTGGATAATCTCCTTAAGTTTAGGCAGTAAAGAAGCTACCAGGTACAAAAACAACATAAGAGTGAGGCATCAAATACACAAATTCTAACAGTGTAGCGCTGAGTTGTCCAGAAGAAGTGCTGTAATAATCAATAAAGCCTCATAACAGTAGTAGCCCTAGTTTAGATTTAACACACTGAGTCACAGGGTGAAATAGTGTATACTGCCTCAGTATAGCCTCAGCCTGGTATAGGAAAACCATTCATACTAAAAACAACAGCTGTAACCCCGTAGTATATTGAACAGTGTGTTTTAATGAAAAATAGAGAAAACAGCAGCAACAAAAAACAGATTTGTATAATCCTTATCTTGTAACAGGTTAAAACAAACGACAGAGAACCAACAAGTCATTCATTACATTCATACAAAGCAAGTTGTAAAGGATGTAGAACACAAAATAATATTGCAAATTACAAGCTGGAAACTCCGTAGAGGTAAACCTACCAGAGAAGCTCACCAGAGCAGGAGCTGCAGCAGCCAAGGAACTAGTCAGGTAGAAGGTAGGAAAAGGAATGACGCAGGTACAGGAGGAGGTATTAGTAAACTCACAGAGGAGGCGGGGCTGGCCGGGAGTTAGAATAAGAGTAAGAGGAGTGGGTAGGCGGGGTTAAGGAAGGTTGGAGTGAAAAAACCTAAGAGAGGACCGGAGGTAGTTAGGGGGAATAAAAAGGTAGAAAATAACAGGGATAGTATAGAGAGCGAGTACACAGAGGAGACGTAATAGAAGGGAAAGTGGTAAGCAACCACTGAAGGTGAGATAAGAAAGGAGACAATCAGATAAGCAGGTAAGGAAGGTGGGATAGGAATGTAACTAAATAGAAGGAGTATGATAGAAACCAGAGTGCTCAAGTGAGGAGAAAAGTGACAGGTATGAGTAGGTCAGCGTAAAATGCATACAGTGGAAGAGAAGAGAAAGGTAAAGTGTATAGGAAGGGGAGTTTACTGATGTACACTAGAAAAGCTATAAGGGAGATAGCTGGATGAAAAGGTGGAGTAAGGGTTATAAGAGAAAAGATAAGACCAGATTCTAGCTATGTAGCCTGACAAGGGCTAGTGAAAGCCAGAAAAAGCAGGAGAGAGGAAGCCAAGGTGGGATGGGACCACCTACAATATAGTAAATTTAGGCAAAAGGGGGAGGGGGGAGAGCTGAAGTAAGACAGTAGAGAGGTAGAGGAAAGTAAATACATGGCTAAGAGACAACTGTATACACAGGGAGAGGGAGGGCTAAGAAAGGGTGGATACTGGCTGCTGGAGACTGAGGCACAGGCAATCTAAACAACTCTATAGGAAGACCTGATACAAACCCAGATATATGAACATTAAAGAGCTCAAACCTACTTTCTATTCCAAAATCAGAGTGATACGTTGTGAGGTTTCACACAAACCAAGTAAGAGTCACTGTGGGAAGACCGGGTTCGATGGTCACCAGTTAGGAGGAAGGTAGGACAGTAGTCTGTAGAGCTATTCATTTCTATTCCAAAATCAGAGTGATACGTTGTGAGGTTTGAGGCAAACCAAGTAACAGTCACTGTGGGAAGACCGGGTTCGATGGTCACCAGTTAGGAGGAAGGTAGGACAGTAGTCTGTAGAGCTATTAATTTCTATTCCAAAATCAGAGTGATACATTGTGAGGTTTGAGGCAAACCATGTAACAGTCACTGTGGGAAGACCGGGTTCGATGGTCACCAGTTAGGAGGAAGATAGGACAGTATTCTGTAGAGCTATTAATTTCTATTCCAAAATCAGAGTGATACGTTGTGATGTTTGAGGCAAACCAAGTAACAGTCACTGTGGGAAGACCGGGTTCGATGGTCACCAGTTAGGAGGAAGGTAGGACAGTAGTCTGTAGAGCTATTAGTTTCTATTCCAAAATCAGAGTGATTTGAGGTTTGAGGCAAACCAAGTAACAGTCACTGTGGGAAGACCGGGTTCGATGGTCACCAGTTAGGAGGAAGGTAGGACAGTAGTCTGTAGAGCTATTAATTTCTATTCCAAAATCAGAGTGATACATTGTGAGGTTTGAGGCAAACCAAGTAACAGTCACTGTGGGAAGACCGGGTTCGATGGTCACCAGTTAGGAGGAAGGTAGGACAGTAGTCTGTAGAGCTATTAACAGAGAAGCTCGCCAGAGCAGGAGCTGCAGCAACCAAGGAACTAGTCAGGTAGAAGGTAGGAAAAGGCATCATCAGAATGATGTAATGTGTAGCCTGGGAACCCTAGGAAAGTGTGAAGAATGATGTAATGTAAATTAGAACTGCAATTTCAATTTACACAGAGATAACCAGAGATGATTAAGCATTTTTGTCTTAACCATCCAACTCATCAGCACTCTGCCTGTTTTCTTATGTAAGTTTATCTTAGACTTGTGTTTTCTTTTAGAAGTAGCTAGAAACTAGAAAAATTAGACTAAGTATTTTTATGTGAGGTCAGAACTGTACTACTGAATTATTTTAAGTATTTCTCTGTGATCTCTGAACTCTTGACTAGCACTGTGTGGTAGAAAGTATTGTCTTGTGTTTTTATTATTTATTATTAAATATTTGAAAACCTTTTAACTGCGGCTGTTTTGTATAGAGATAATTTAAGCTCTAGAGTACATTGCATATTTATAGTGATTACTGTACCAGGTCACTCTAATAAACCTTGACTGTTTAGTTATACTACCAATTGGATAATAATATCGCACAGTAATAATTGGACACCCTTTTAAGGGCCTTTGAGTAACTGATAAATATTAGCTGGGTGGTGGCAGGTGTACTACTGTATAGTCTGGGTAATAGGGACGCAGCTGGAAAACCTATGCCAGCCTTTCCCAAGAGTGTCTGTGTGGTTGTATAAACTCTTATATTAAAGTGTATGTGTGTCAGCTACTTGGGCAGGGACATGAAGCACTGGTTGGACAGTGAGGGTGCTGGAAACTTTAGCTTGCCCAGCTGGCTGAGATCTGGACCCTATAGCTGTGCCAGTGGGGAGTCTTATTGGGGACCTGGATAGCAAGGGAGTGACCAGCCATAGACTGACTGTGATCTCTGTGTGCTTTGAAGGGACATTGCACTTTACTGTGTGTATTTGTTATCCTTTCCTCCTATATGAGATGCCCCTCACTTGTGTTAGTGATGAGGATTGAGGCTCTTTGATGGCTGGGCCAGGGCACGGGCATCACACCACTGTTCATCTTCTCCATCCCTGTTGATAAAGTGCAAATGATTGTCCTCTCTCACTTTCTTCTTCTGTTCTTCCTTGCCTTGTTGTATTTGTGTAACTTATTTCTTGTAACATAAAACCCTGTTGCAGAGGTAAATCCTTAAAACTGACTACTTCATCAGCTGAGAATACCTGCATTGTGTTCCCTTCATCAGCTGTTACTTCTTTTTCCAACCTCTCTGTTTCTTTCCCCTGTAATGCTCTCTCCACTGTGCCACTCCATCACCCTTCTTCTCTTTCCTTTGGCTCTGCCAACTAATCAAAGGTACCAGGATTGTGTCTATAGTCCTCCATTTTCCAACTCTGTAAGTTGATGTTCATCTCCTCCTTCCTTCACCAAGTTTTCTCTGGCTCCTCTCTCCATCTCTGCTGTACTGTCCCCCATTTTATAATATCCAGAACTGCAGAAGTGGCCCTCTGGCACCACCTAACAGCTCCAGAGAGTGCTATACTTCTTATACTTCCTCTTCTGCAAAGAGCAGGGAAAGTTCTTTGGTGCCCTGGACAAATTTCCTGTAGTCAATATGAGTATCACCACAGGTCTCCTCTGTAAAGAGGCCATTGACCTAGTCAAGCAAATGTAAATAAATAAATACAACTTTAAGAGGGTGTTGCAGGAGCTCCTTCCCCTGTGCTGAGTTCCTACATATTGTGCCTGGAGCATTACTTGAACAGAACAATTGTGCTTTTATTGTAGGAGACAGAAATCAGACATCACTTGGAAACTTCTGTATTCAAAAATATTATTTGTTTATTTATGCTCTAGAAAGGAAAGGGATTTATCATAGGCTGAGCTGTTTGTGCTGAATGATAAGATTAGTGAATAGTGAAAGTCACATAAATGGCAGATTTGGCTTCTTATTGAAATGTCAGCAAAAAAAAAAAAAACAGAGAAGAGTTCATCTCAAAAATCAGTCTTCTCCTTTAAACTCCTTTTTATTTGGGGGGAGGGCAGCAAGTCACTAAAGGGAATATTACAAGTAATAGCATCTTGGAGTTAGCATACGTAAGTCCGATCTTTTAGCCATTCAGTTTCTGCGTATCAGGACTCACAGTAGGGCATCCTGTTGATTATTGGCTGATTAATTTATCCTTGATCTGTCTACATCTGGGGATGAACTATATAAATAAGAAATGTAACTCAGAAGTGGTTGTCAAAATTATGTCACAAATTCTCTGATGACCACATTTATGAGAGCTGCAGGCAAAATATTGCACCATTTTTTGCAATGAGCTTCATATGTTCATTTTAATCTCCTGGATGACTGCTCATAGATGATAACACTGTGCTCACATCTTCATCTTATAGTTAAGAGCCTCTCTCAGGCCTAAGCAATGAAGTTGAACTTTGCTGAAAGTACATATGTTGAAGAAAGAAGATGCAACTGCTGAGTTAGGAGGGTTTGGGGGTTAGCATAACGGTTAAGATGTTTATCTCATAAATGCAAAGTGCAAGTTTGATTCTCACCTTTGAACGAAAATTGATTAGGCTTAAAATAGCCTGCAAAAGCAGCTAGCTTAGTAAACCTATGAAACAAATTTGCCCATTTTTTTATTATTATACTTCAGGCCCTGAGAAACTGAATCTGTATTTCAGATTAACTTTATATGCTAGCAATATAAGTCTAGATGTATACAGCAGGATTCATAAGACATAGTAGCAATAGTTCTGGGGCAGCAATTATCAGATCTGGTTTCCCAGTACTTGCTTTTTGGATCACCTCCATCACTTGTATAATGATCCTTTGTGTATCTCATTGTATATGTGCATATGTGTGTGTGTGTGTGTGTGTGTGTGTGTGTGTGTGTGTGTGTGTGTGTGTGTGTGTGTGTGTGTGTGTGTGTGTGTGTGTGTGTGTGTGTGTGTGTGTGTCTGTGTATGTATCTGTGTGTTTCTATGAGCGCAACAGAGAGAGAGAGAGTGAGAGAAGCTCGGGCCAGTCCTCTGTGTTTCTCATACCAACTACAGTCTTCTTACAGTCCTTTGCATCTTACATCATATTTATAAAATCTACAGTCCAGTGTGTGCTAAGCCCAATGCTGATGCTGTCAAACCTATTTTCATTTGGTAGCATACTGAATTAAGATTAGTAGTCTGGTTATTATCCCACCAGCAATCATCTGTACAAAGTGTACTCTGCCTTCCCCCAGGCAAAGTAAAGCAATATACCAATGTTCCTTCTTAGTTTTGTGTTATCGGTATTCTGACATTCACTGCTGTACAAGGTCCTCTGGTCAATACTTTGCCTGCTTAGTAATACATTATTTGCTCATAGCAAGTCATGATTTATAGTACTTTGTTCTCTAGTGATAAGACTTGTTCACAGTACTACCACTTGACATTATGAATAAAAAGGGTCTGTTATGGGTTACTAGCAAGGGCAAAAATAAGGGATTAATCTCATAACAGACAAGTGCTTCATCTGGCCCATTTCTTGCTATAACATAAATAATATGTAACTGGAGAATAACCAACAAACAGCCTTACTTTTGACAACCTATCAATATTTTACACATATTAGTTTAACTACCGACGGCATAAATATATTTTAAAATTCTTTAATCTATTACTTGTCATGGAATCTGTTAACACACAGACCTTATTATTTTTTCCTGGAAGAGCTTTGTACCTATGCATCTTAACTGACTCAGGATTTAGCACAGCTGCATTTTCTTGTTATCTTTCACACACTGATTACTGTTGCTTTGGTCAATTACATTAAGCATTTAACATATTTTTTCAGTTTTGTATATGTATAAGCATGGGTTATAAGGAAGGCTATATTTGCTAAAGGAGATATACAGGCAATGGTATTTCTGTGCATACCAAATATGTTAGGAAAATTACATAACGTGGTGTTACAGACTTGACTTTTGTACCTTCTTGTTTCAGTTAAAACTTATTGCATTCTTAGGACGTAGAAACTTAGTTTATAAATAGCACAATAGAGGACTTGCTTTTGTCAAAATTTTCTGACATATTAAAGGCAGTCCACTAACAAAATTATAATGGATATTGGGAGCTTGGCTTTTTTCTGAGACTCCATAGATCAACTACTCTATGTGGTATCATTATTGTGTGACTGCTGACTTTTCCACCAAAAGGGTTGGGAGGGTGGCTTAATGGCTAAGGTGTTTGTCTTATAAACACATGGTGCAGGGTTTGAGTGAACCTTTGTCTTGGGAGGCCTAATGTCGTTAAGGTGTTTGCCTTACAAAAAGATTCAGGTTGAGGTTTCCTGTTTTTTTTTTCTTATTCTTTCCATGAGGTGTTAATATACATAAATAGTACAGGGTGCACCCTGCCACACAAGCCAGCTGCACAAATACATATTTCTACATACTTTTTGTTGTGACAGTTAAGTGATATTGATAAGTTGTAATTGCTAATGTGAAGGCTGATGACATTACAAATGTATCGCATCTCACTGTCCTAAATACATGGCATGTAGGATCTGGGATGGAATGAATAAATTAACATAGTTCTATATTTATGGTGTTCATGAAACAGATATACAGTTATGGTATAGTAGGATTTCTACAGATATATATTTCCATCTTTAGAAATATACTCCATATGTCATTTTGGACTTTTTTATCTCAGGTGCTTGGCAGAGGAAAAGAGACTTCTACATTTGTGAGCAAGTAGCTACTATGCTGACTTGTGGCTGCATCAACTAGTAAGCTTTGCTGATTCACATATTTCTGCTGAACACATTGCTCACCTGTAGGTTAATCATCAAGCCACAAGGAAATAAATGTCAAATGAGAACATTTTCAGCTGCTGATAGTACCTACTTTTCTATCCTTTCCTCATTTTGCAGTGTGCTATGTTGCTATCATAGTCAAGGCTATCATAAGCAGAATGTTGTCCAAGGAAATAGTTTGATTACTGTGCAAAAATGCAGGCATAGTCGGTATATACAAGATGAGAACCTATGATCTACTGCATAGCTATAGGCTTGTAATGTTAATTATACCACTGGCAAAAATTATGGAAAATATTCTGCACAGGTAACTAGGAAAACACTTGAAACAAGGTACTTTGTTTTTTTGACACAAATGAGATTCATAAATCAATTTAGAGTTAAGAATACACTTGTAAAGCATAAATCATGACTATTTCTGGGACAAATATCAGGCATTCATGACAACCCTGACCTTTGGCATGTGCCTAGTGTTCAGCATTATGATACCCTACTCTTCTCTAAGGACAATGACAGAGCAGCACATCATCAGCCTGGTTCAAAAGCTACAAGGAGACCAATGTGCTAAAGGGTTAATTGAAGACAACTCTCTTAGATCTTACAAGAGTGAGTGCGGAGGTTCTACAAACTAAGGTGCCAAAAGCATTACTCTGTTCACTTACTGCTAATAGGATGGATCTTTATTTACTTCTTTGATCTGAAATAGTAAATAGTTAATGGTGCGTCTGCCTA
This sequence comes from Protopterus annectens, assembly GCF_019279795.1. Lineage (NCBI taxonomy): Eukaryota > Metazoa > Chordata > Ceratodontiformes > Protopteridae > Protopterus > Protopterus annectens. The sequence goes on along the minus strand of NC_056725.1, from coordinate 232,371,668 downwards.
CAGCTGCTTAGCTAGAAGTAACTGTTTATAAACTCAAACGGAACTGTTGAAGTGCTATTACACAGTTTATTTTCAAAAGAAAACATAGCACAACAAATGTAACATCAGTACAATTTACTATTGTACTGAACATCTGCTGTAATGCGCCATGTAGTGTTTAAGGCAACTATTTTAAAATTGATGGGAAAAGACATTTATCATTGCTGAATTGCATATGTACATTTAGTTCTGGAAATGAATATTCATAACTTTCACAGGTTTTAAAATTCCAAGAGAAAACTCACAAGGTATGCATTTCTCTCATTAAGTACAAAACAGCTTTGTTTGACTTCCAGACACATTGTTTTCTTTGGAACTATCTCAAAAGCATATTGACTTTTGAAAGAGAAGCTACCTTACATCAAAATGCAGAATAAAATATCCAAACTTGTTAACTAAATTGCTTTTTTACACTTTGTTGTAGAAAAATATGACAAATAATCAGAAAAAAATGTGTTCTAGAATTTATTTTCAGATATGCCCTTACTTCAGTTCTTTTCAACTATTCCTGTCACATATGCTAGCCATTTCGTGATTAGGTTGTCATTTGTGAAGGAAAAATAGTCTGTTATATAAGTGGTTGAATGGATGACTACAGGCAAAATACCACTTTCTATTGTTTATTTTCAAAACAAGTTAGAAAGATTGGTCAGCAAACTGAAAAAAACAAGGTCCTGCTCATTTGAGTTAGGAAATTGTAGTAGATAATATATGACATCTTTTGAATGGCAAGAGAAAAATTAAGAAAAAAACATGTGGAGTGCTGCTTATTGGTGTCTGTAATGTCATCACTGTTTAATCTGCAATGGCAAATGATGTAACAATTCATGTGGTCACTTGTGTTCATTCTATGATTTCTTACACAAACTAATTGCCACTTTTCATAACTGTCATGTTACACAGTAATTTCTTACTTGAATTTCTTGTGTTACACATCCAATACCGTCATATTGCATTCTAAACCTGAGCTTGGATTTGGAAAAATATTTGATCTGGGGAGACCACAGAAATGTACTTGTGAGTGGCAGCTATGTGCATGTTCCTGGGTGGGAACACTACATAATCTCGAAAGTTTGAAATACCGAATTTCAAACTTTTGAGACCATATAGCCGAAACCCCAAACTACCAAAAGACCAGAAGCACAAATTTCAAAATCCTGACTATTGGGAGTTTGAAATTCGCACTTCTGGTGTTGCGGTTTTAAGGCAGGTAAGTATTATAGCAATAACCCACACCGGGGTGTGGGTAATGCTGGATTTACCCACGGTTGGTGTGGTTTGGTCCAAACAAAGCCAACCATGGGTAAATCCAGCATTAGCCACACCTAGAAGTGGGTTATTGCTATTATACAATGACATTATTTAAGGGCAAAAAAAATTCATTTTCTTAAATAATGGCATTGTATAATGCCTCCTTGCTGCCCTTCCGCAGCTGTCTGGTATTCTGCAGCAGTTCTGATGTACTGCGCATGCATATGCCTACGCAGTACATCAGAGCTGTGGGCAAAAGCAATGGAGAAAGCAAGATCTCCGTTGCTTTTTACAAACTGTTTTGCTATGTTAAACCCATTTAACATAGCAAAACAGTTTGTAAAAAGCAACGGAGAAAGCAAGATCTCCGTTGCTTTTTACAAACTGTCTCGCTATGTTTAACGATTCTAACATAGCGAGACAGCATTAAAAAAAGCAACGGAGAATCTCTGTTCCTTTTTTAATGCTGTCTCACTATGTTAAACGAGTTTAACATAGCGAGACAGTGTGAAGCAATGGAGATCTTGCGTTCTCCATTGCTGTAAAAAAAAAAAAAAAAAAAGAGTTCTAGTAATGGAAAAAGTCCGGGTGACCGGACCTTTTTCCATTACTATAAATGATTTACAACATGCACACTGACCAATCAGCATGCACGTTTTTTGAATATTAATGGGGGGTTGTTGTATAATTCTGTTTAACTGTGTTGGTTAGAGGTTTAGTGTGTACATGTGTGTTGTGAGTATGATGTGTGTGTGCGAGGGGGATGTAGGCATGTAGTGGTGTATTCATGTGTTTGTCTGGGTGGTGCGACCTTGGAGTTAGAATATTTAAGTAGAGGGGTGTGGGGGGCACAACCCCCCTGCTTGTCTGTAGGTTAGGTATGTGTGTTTGTGTTTTGGGGGAAGGTGTGTGTATGTGTCTGTGTGTGGTGTATGTTGTGAGTAGTTTTCAGTAGTTTGAATTTCGTGGTTTTGTTTTTTCGGTATTGTAGTGTTTCGGGTGTTTGGTCTCAGTATTTTGGGCGTCGGTAGAGTGAGTGCATTTTTAGTAGTGGTTCCTCCTGGGTCTGTGATAAACGGGAAAGTCAGCACAAAAATATTTAATGGAAGATAGCAGATGGTTTATAGAAATCTATCTATGGAACTTATCTGTTAAGTTGGAAGCTAGAAATGTTGCTGAACACTACATCTAAGTGTAGTGAGCATCAAGGAGGCTTGCTGCGAGAGGTCCTCCTCTAAAAATGTTGCATGATGCAGTGATTAAGCATTCTGTAGCATTTATTCTATTTCCCAAGTGTTCTGAACAGAAACAAAATGAAAGGTTTGCATAGTTGCCTATAATCTGAAACTTGGCTTGACTGTGCAGTGAGTGACTTCAGGCCAAGAATGAGAATTGTTTGATTTTGAACTGCTGGTATAATTATTGATAGCTGTTCTAGTGTTTCAAGTGGCTGGTGTCTATAGATCCTGCTTTAGTGTCTGACAATGGCTTCTACAAGAGTTGCAATAAATAGCAGACGTCTTCACAAAACAACCAATCCATGGAGGTTTACTTGGGTTCACCATAGGTAAACAAATCCCTTATCACTTACAGTTGAGCAGAAAAATAATGGCTTGAACTGCACATTGTGAATCCTGTAAGATGATATGTCTGAAGAGTTTTAAGCATTTAAGTGGTGGGTTTAGCGGCATACCAGCTCTGCCTACCATGTGTTTACTTACTTTCACAAACATGTCAGTCCTTTAGCTGCCATTTTGTTAATGTCTGATACTTTCTACAGTTTATTTTACACAGAAAATGGCTTAGAAAATGTCAAGCTCTTCTTGGCCAACATACACCACACAGTGTTCTAGCACAAAGTGGAATGAAACCAGTTCTGTCCAAATTTGTGATGGTTTGGCTAACTCAATGACCTGGGTGGGAGGGTGGCCTAATGGTTAAGGTTATTACATTATAAGCACAAGGTGCAGGGTTTGAGTCTCACAAGGGATAACTGGCTAGGTTTAAAATGACTTGCAAGTGCAGTTAGCTTAGTACTAATCTATAAACCTATGGAATATACCTGCAACTTGTGGAATTTGAGAGGTGAATGTAGATGAACCTTCAATTGCTTTTTGGAGTTCTAGCCATGAAGTCCACAGGCAGAACCTCAAAAAATATGTGCAGTCCTGCTCATAAGCCACATGTTGCCAGTTCCAACAAAGACTTCCTCCAAATTGTTAGGCAAGAAAGCAGCCTAATAACTTGCTTGAGATTCGAACCAAAAAAACCAAGGCGAACAAGCTGGCTGTTGAATAGACTTATTTAATAGTGTTGGCTTTTCAGAAACAGACTGTGCAGTTAAAAGCGCTAACACTATTAAATAGTTCTATTCAACGCAGCTCTTGTTCGTCTTGGTTTTTTGGTTTATCAACTTGCTTGAGATTGGTAACATTACAATAATAGTATAATCTACTATAGAACAAAAATCTCACTTAGTGTAACCGAAAAGGAAGGTAGTATAGCCAAACAGTCAATGTAGTGAGTTGTAAATTTAGTTTTGGCACAGACAATTTTGTCCAGAGACACCGCTGGGGGGGGGTAGAATGGGTGAAATCAGGTAATGGAAAAGGGAATTATGTATATGTGATGGGAGAGTAAGGTTAGGAGGGTTAGTGTAGGGAGCAAGTAAGGTAATGGGTAAGTAGAAGTTAGTTGGATTTTATGCAGTAACTGGCAGTTAGAGAAATTAGATTCTGGCATGAGGTTGCTGTTAATTGCAAGTTTACATCTAAGATGACCAGTAAGTACTTGGGTGCAGGTAGGTCTTAGATTAGTTTGGTGTGGATGTTGTAGGATTTTTGCGCAATTTGGGGTGGAAGAACTGTGTTTATGGGGGGGGTGGGTGGTTAAAAGATAGTTGTATTTGTTGTGGAAATGTGAGGTGGTCAGGATGCCTGGAGCTTGTGTGGTGGTCTGTTGTTGCAGATATAGCCAGTACTTTTTATATTCAGTGTGTTTCAGAATGAAATGACTAGGTACAATGGTATAGATGCCATTTTCTATTGCAAAGAGCAAGTTTTTTTTAGGACGTTTTTTTTCGAGTTCATTGGTTGTCAAACCAAGGAAATGTAGACACACTGTAAAAGAGATGAGATGCACGAAACTCCTCCGTCCCTCGAGAACACCAAAATAAAACTCCAAGTCGCCAAAATGCAAAACGAACAAAATTTATTAGGTTTAAGCTTCTCCCAAGCTTTTCATTGGTTACAATACACCAACTTCCTCAGAAAACTCCTAAGAGAAATAAAAGCGGAAACAACGTCACTCGATCACTACCCTTTAAATACCCGCACATCTTATCTATAGAAGAATATACAAAATATCATTGAATACATATAAAAACTCCTCAAAAACATTATATTAATCAGAAAAAGAACCCGATTGATTAAAAACATAAAAATAGTAGATGTTACTTATTTGATGAGCCAGCATGTTGTTGAATTTAATGAATGTAAATAATGGAATTTTAATGTCACATCATGCAATGAATGCAATAAATCAGAATGAAAATAAAAGTGAAAATAAACCATCAATAACCCCTGGGTACTTTACTCATCTGATGTTACTACCGACTACAAAACAACTGCTACCGAAAGCTACTGTACAATCAAATAAAAACTATCCTTCACAAGGTAACTTTTTAGCTTATAGTGTGTGCCATGTCAATGGAACAGACTGCCCAAATATTACAGAGGGAGCATGACCTAGTGCCTCTACACATGTGGAGGTTGATGCTACAGCCTTCAGCAAACCAGTTTGACGGAGTGATCGTTTGGCTTTGCAACACCGATCTACTCCTCCAGTCCAGGAGGTGGAGAATTCAAATTTTCAGAACTCAGCCTCCCACTATTCCTCCTATCAGGGTCAGAAGACCAGGAACAGGTCCAGAAACAGGAGGAACTAGTTGAGATTCAGGACAATGTAGACTGGTTCACTACAAAGACATGTACCGTAATCACAAATTCTGATTCGGATTTCAATATTTATAACTTTTCTGACTTCCACTTTTCCACTGATTTGGTGGAGTTGTTAGCCAAAGGCCTCAATTTTGTACCAACTAGATGGGCAGATCTGGCTAAAACTATTTTAGAGTTAAAGTTGTTTGTCAGAAAGTTAAATCTGCAATTGTTGTTGGGTAATTGTACTAGGGAGTTGGGTACTTTTACCATCCCTAGTTCTTATAACCCACCTTTATGTCCTATATTAGAAATGTTTGAGCAGATTTGTGAATTAGACATTCACCATTTATTTAGTCACCCTTTTTCACCACAATCACCCAGATTCAATATCAGTAAGGAAGAAAGAGCCTTATTAGATCTTTTATGCAATGAACCAGTCAGAGTAATGCAGCCGGATAAGGGTGGCGGACTGGTGGTGATGAATGATTGGGATTATATAAGAAGAATGGAAGATATTTTGGGATCTGAGACATATAAGGAAATTTCTAGGAATGAGTTGAATATAGGTCTTGCCAGAATCGCCGGTTATTATAATGACATGTTTATCAATAATTCGATAGACTTGAACTTATTCAACTATATATCTATATCAGTGCCCAAGATTCCCATAATATTTGGTTCACCAAAAATTCACAAGACCCTTGAAGACCCTCCTATGTGTCCACTGGTTAGCACCAGGGGTAGTATTACTTATGCCAGTGTGAAGGTTGTAGATTCAATTTTAAAGAAATATGTGAAGAGTGAACCACAGATATCCAAAGATTCCTGGTCATTTTTAGCTAGGGTCAACCAAATCCCTTACAGTGCAGACAGTTATTTTTTGACCATAGATGTGAGGGATTTATATTCTTCAATCCCCCATTCAGTGGCACTGGATTGGATTCCCACTATGATGTGTTCCAAAGGAGCACCTGATGAGGAGATCCAGCATTATCTTGTCCAACAATTACGTTACTTTTAACAACAGGTATTGCCTACAAAAAATAGGGGTACCGATGGGGCTTCCATGTGGTGCCAGTGTGGCCAATTTGGTTATGGCTGTCTGGGAAAGGGAACATGTATTCACGAATCATGTATACCAGGACAAGGTTTTATTGTATACACGATTCCCGGATGATATTTTTATCATCCTAAAAGGGGATGGTGAAATAGTGGATCAGCTCTTAAACCATTTCAACTCTTCCACTGACTTTTTGAAGTTCACCGTTAGTGTAGAAAGGGACAGAATTTCATACTTAGATGTAGATCTTTCAAAAGATACAAGTTCTAACTGCTATATAGCTAGAATTCACTGAAAGGAAACCTTTCCAAATAGTTACTTGCAGTTCAACAGTTTTCACCATTTTGCCCAGAAGAAATCCATCATAAAGGGCCAATTGGTGAGAGCTGCAAGAATGGTGACTAGAGATAGTGACTTCTATGACAAATGTAAATTCATGGAGGGTTTTTTCCTCAAAAGAGGTTATCAGGCAGGTCTGATTTTGGATGTAATTTGTGAAGTCCATAACAAGCGGGTGTCAGGTTTTTAGGTGCCTATCTTAAACCCTTTTGAAACACGTGAGGACAACTGTACACTCAATCCAATAGCCAAGACGTTTCATCCGTGTAGCTTCATCCTAACTTACAATGTGGATGTAAAGGCCATTATTTCTATCATACAAAAAAAATGGAGTTTCATTATGCAGGAGGGGTTTTTCAGGGAAAATGGTATGGAATACCCCAAAACAGTTTTCAGAAGGGGTCAAAACCTCAAAAACATTCTGGAATCTAAGGCCAGGTCCCTGGAAGTAAGAGCAGACATGTCTAAATGCAATATGTGCCGTTATTGTAAGCACATATCAGTGGGGTCATCCTTTGTTATAAGGAAGTCTAAATACAGAATACATGGTAGGTTTAATTGTTCTAGTACAGGAGTTGTCTACATAACTAAGTGTTCCCACTGCCGAGTCTTCTATGTCAGTAAAACCGACAGACAATTACAGGAGCGTATTTACGAGCATCTATACGCTATTAGGAAGGGTAAGGTGGAAAACGCTTTAGCAAAGTGTGTAAAGGAAAATCCTTTACATTCATTTTCCTTCTTAGCAATTGACCAAGTTCGATCAGATGGCGGGGGGGTGGGGGGCTGATTCATTAATCCTCAAAGGGAGAGAATTGGTTTGGCAACTTAGACTGGATGCATGCCATTATCCAGGCATCAATGACAGATTATCTATATCATGTACATTAAAACTTAAGAGTTTAACTAGATAGTATATATTGTACCTATTGATTTTCATTATGGCATACATACACAAGTAAAATATAGATAATAGTTTTAATTATAAGTATACATACAATAACAGATAGGATAGTTTTTTATTTGATTGTACAGTAGCTTTCGGTAGCAGTTGTTTTGTAGTCGGTAGTAACATCAGATGAGTAAAGTACCCAGGGGTTATTGATGGTTTATTTTCACTTTTATTTTCATTCTGATTTATTGCATTCATTGCATGATGTGACATCGTTTACATTCATTAAATTTAACAACATGCTGGCTCATCAAATAAGTAACATCTACTATTTTTATATGTTTTTAATCAATCGGGTTCTTTTTCTGATTAATATAATGTTTTTGAGGAGTTTTTATATGTATTCAATGATATTTTGTATATTCTTCTATAGATAAGATGTGCAGGTATTTAAAGGGTAGTGATCGAGTGACATTGTTTCCGCTTTTATTTCTCTTAGGAGTTTTCTGAGGAAGTTGGTGTATTGTGTCTGACGAAAAGCTTGGGAGAAGCTTAAACCTACTAAATTTTGTTCGTTTTACATTTTGGCGACTTGGAGTTTTATTTTGGTGTTCTCGAGGGACGGAGGAGTTCATTGGTTGGTTTGGTTTCTTGTGGCTTGTGAAACTGCTCAGTCATGGGTTTTGTGCACGGCTTTGTTGACAACAAGAGTTTGTTGGCAGTTATTGTGCAATTTGCATTGGCACCAGGTGGTGGTGGGGCTGACCATTTGGTATCTCCTGCCTTTCCCTGATTTTAACTTAGGAGAATTATGGTGTGGCTGTGGAAATTGGATTAGAATCCAGAAGCATTGTTGTGAGCATGCTGTTATTGTTGAATTGTTTCAGTTTTCCAAGATTAGACTGTCTTCATGAAGAATGATGACCAGTATTCAATATACAGTCTCGTCAGATCAGCATACAATGGTAGTAAGATCAAGAAGCCGGGACCTGTTCTGTGGTTGGAGTACTGTGTTTAGGAGGTATTCATCTCTCAGCTGTGTGGTCATGGTGTCTCTGCCTGGTGGGTTGTGTGCGCATTTGCTGGCTGTCTGTTAGCATACTGCTGCTCCACACTGTCAGCAGAAGCCAAGATTATGAGTTTCAGCTTACTATGTAGAGGTGATGTTTTACCTCGCATGCATGTTACTTTTTTTTTTTTTTCTGAGTGACCAGTGTTGTTTATGGGCTGAGAAGCTCTAGCTGACAGTTACTGGCAGTGCAGTTTGGTGGCACGTGGAGTCACCATTTCTGGGTCATTGGGATAGACGGCTGTGTCTGGTGCAGTGCTGATGTATGTGGTTTCTTATGTGGGGATTCAGTCTTCCTTTCTGGAGTGTGACAAGGCTCAGGCTCTTGCATTGGTCAGCACCTTGTCCCCCTGCTGGTTCTGCTGTTGATGCGGTGGATCTTCTTTCAGGGGCAAGTCAATAAGGTGCTCTATTTCTTTTGGGAGACATCTTCTCTGGATGATGGCTGACTCTGGTGATGTTTTCTTGTGCCAAGGATTGCAGATGAAACTGTGGCTGGTTGTTGTAAACATGCTCTTACTGTGGACAGCAGGGTCAGTCTGGCTTTGTCTCTGTTAAAGGAATTTTGACATCTAGATAATTTGTGGTACTGTATTGCCTTCAGGCTAAATTTTGGAGATTTGTACTTGCACTGAATTCTGTAAAGTTGTTCAATGGCCCTGATATGTTGGGGTGGTGGGCTGTAGACACCTCTGTAGTAGCATGTTTTGGGGGATGTGTGCTGATGCATGGATTTCGGTTCCCATTATGGGTGCAGTATTTGCAAGCTGTTGGTCAAGTTTGTTGGTGATTTCTGTCCGTGTGCTCAATGAGATGCCACACATGTGATTTTTTTTTTTTGTTCAGGAAGGACCGTTTTGTAGCAGTGGCTGTTGCAGGTTGACAGCTGCTTGGCAGAATTTGTTTTGGTTGGTGTTGGGTTAGTAATGGGGGTTGGAAGTTGCACTGCCATTTGCTTCTATGAAGGGAGCTTGAAAGTTGCATAGTGAGACTAGTCCATACATTTGAGCATGTATGCATGGGGCCTTATAGGAGATCAAAACGCACAGCAGTTGTCAGCCTTGTTGGGTGGAGTTAGGTAGGGTAGGGCTGCAGTATTTTTTGTTTCTTTTTATTTCCCCCTTGCTCATGTTTTTTTCTTTGTTTACAGGTGGCAAAGACCCACAGCTTAAGGGAGACAGGGGCAGCTATAGTGGCTCATGCAGAAGAGATGTTCAAGGAAGCACCAACAGGAAATCCACCTATCACTGAAGGCTTTAGTGTGGTTGAAGGCAAGAGAAAATCACAGTCAGTGAGGCTGACATATACTGCCTGAGGGAAGTGTGCCAGGAAGGGGTCTATATTATAACATTGATGTCTTACAACTTCAAATGTTATAATATCGAACCCATTAGAGCAAATGCTGGAAATAGTGAAGCTGCACAACACCGAATACTTTCCCAGGGAAAGTATTTGGTGTGCCGTTTCTGCAGCTTCGCTATTTCCTCGACTGTGGAGCAAAGGTTATGGACCGGATTAAGGTAAGTATGTGAATGAAGGTGAGTGTGCGATAGGGACCTTAGGGTTAGGGAGAGGGTAAGGTGAGTGTGTGATACTTATGGACCTTAGGGTTAGGGTTGGGTTAAGGTAAGTGGATAGCTAGTGGTGTATGTATGGTTAAGTGTAGGGTTTTGTGAAGTGTATGTGTGTGGATTATTTATTTTGGTATGCTTGTGTTGTGTGTATGTTTGTTGGAACAGCAAATTTTTTCCCTGGGAAAAAACTCGCTATTCTGACTGTTCAGTTTTCTGGTATTTCGCTCTAATGGGTTCGATATTATAGCATTCGAAGTTGTAAGACTTAGATGTTATAATTTAGACCCACCAGGAAGGCATCAGTACTGTTGTGGAAGGAATAAATCTGGTCACGCATGCAGCTAATGACAATATGTCAGGATAGGTAGGGTTGACATTAGGTCGGTTACTCCTGGAAGGTGGGGCCATGGTTTTAGTAGGTTTAGGTGAAGTGCTGCAGGGTTTAGTTAATGGAAATTGTGAGAGTGATTGGATTCACTCAGATTGGGTGAACAGGTACAGGGCAATATGCCTGATTTGGAGGTGGTGGGGGATGAGAGGGGGGGACCTTGCTCTCAGTGAGTTTAGGAACAGCTCCAGAACATGTGGGTCCACTTCAGCATGAGGTGGGTTCTGATTTTGGAATTTGCCCGGAGGATTGGTTGGCTACTCAGACATTATCAATGGGGGAAGGGCGAGTTTTTCTTACCCTGCATATTCCTTTTTTGGTAAATGAGAAGATATGGAAAGGTGAGTATTTTGATATATTTGAACTGATCAACATGGATGTGGTACAGCATCTGGTTGAAGTGTACACAGTGGGTGATAAGGACTTGATTGGGAGGGTGGCCTAATGGTTAAGGTGTTTGCCTTACAAACACAAGGTGCAGGGTTTGAGTCTCAGAAGAGATAATTGGCTAGGTTTACAATGGCTCACAAGGGCAATTAGCCTAGTACTAACCTATGAACATATATTCTAGCAGCTTTGGGTTGGAAGGTTAGAGAAAGAACAATTAGGTGCTAGGTTTTGTTTATTATATGGTAGTCTGTTTGGAGAAGAATAGCTTCCAGGCTCTGGTAGTCTGTTTGGAGAAGAATAGCTCCCAGGCTCTACCATTGTTAGCTTATTTTCTAACACTACATGAGGTGCAGAGGTTGCATGCTGGAAATGTAAGGTCATGGTATGATCGGCAGTTCTGCAAAAGGAAAGTTATCAACCAGTCATTGAAATGGGAGGTGAGGCATCCAGATATTTGTCTGGCTACTACACTGGATAGCATCAGTGGCCTAGTTAGAATAACTAGGGCAGGGGGAAAGACAGTTGGTGCTTGCTGGGCATTTAATTTGTATAGGTATGCTTGGCCAGCATGTAAATTTTCATAAACTTGTTCGACATGCTGAGGTGTGTCTGGCTACACAGCATTGGTGTCGAGAGGAAGATCAAGTGCACTCTTTTTCAGCCTAAATTGATGGTGGATGGGCTCTCCTTGTTGCAAGGTCAGCAAGGGGTTAGAGGTTGCGGTAGTTTTTGATACTAGAGAGGCAAGACAGTCTTCCCATTTGCCGATTAAAGCACATGCACTGAGGCAGTTTTTGGAAAGCAATCTGGATGCAGAAGGTGAGGACGAGTTGACTTTGGGGTTTTTAACAAGCCTTTCCATCACACTGGGGGGGGGTGGAGTTGGGGATGGTGTGGTTTGTAAAAAAATTGTGTTCTGTTTGAGGAAAGTAGGAGATTTTGCATGGTCTAATTGGAAAAGAGTTGTGGTCTGAAAGGTTATTGGGCTATTCATTTCCTCTTCTTTTGTTACTTTTACAGTATTCTCTTTGGGGTTGGTCCCTAAGAAGTCACCTGCGGAGTTTTGAATGATTCACCATTTATCCTTCCCACAGGACGAGTCCATCAATGATTTTATTTGCAAAGAGGACTTGCAGATCAGCTTTGCATCTTTGGACAATGCAAAGGAGACAATTAAGGTGTTTGAGGATCCTTGGTTAATGAAGGTTGATATTGAGTCAGCATTTCGTTTGTTACTGGTGCGTGAAGACAAATGGCCATTATTGGGTATGGTGTTTGATGATAAATTTTATTTTGATAAGGCCATGCCCATGGGTTGCAAAGTAGCTCATGTCACTTTTGAGAAATTCAACTCCACTCTTCACTAGATATAGCAGCTAAGGGTGGGTAGCCAGAAGGCCTTTCATTATCTAGATGATTCCATATCGGCAGGTGAGAGTTATGAGGAAACTAAGGAAGGGATGCAGGCTTTCATTGATATGTATGAGTAGTGGCGTGTTCATTTTGCAAGGAAGAAGCTGGAGGGACTGGCCAAGGTTTTATGTTTATTAGGGTTGACAGTGGATGCAGGTCAAGGTTTATTTTGTCTTCCTGAAGAGAAAACAGAACATTTGAAGGGTAAGATCAGGTGGTTGAGGTCATGGAACGTTTGGGTCTTTTGAACTTTACATGTTAGGCAATTAGTCCAGGTAGAATGCTCTGCAGGTCAGTAGTATTTCTGCTAAAAAAGGGAAAGCAAACACCGCTGGGTATGAGTTAGTAAGCTAGTACAAGCAGATTTTGTTTGTAGTTGACATTTCTTGACTGTTTCAATGGCATTTCTTTTTGGCAGAGAGATTAGGTTACACAGGATAATTTGCAATTTTTCACAGATGCTGTGGGAGGACAGGGAATGGGTGCATATTTTAATGGAGAATCGTTTGCAGTTTGATGGTCAAATGACTGGGAAGAAGAGTGGCCTTTTAAGAGTTGATGCCTATTTTGGCAGCCTCTGTGGTTTAGCAGGAACACATGCATGACAGAAAAGTGTTTTTTTAATTCAGATAACTTGGTGGTGGTGCAGGTTTTAAGGTTGAAAACTGATAAATATAAGTTGCTCCTTTTAGTTTTAAGGAAAAGCTTACTGATGATTTTTTCTTTTTCAGGTGTGCATCAATAGCTGGCAGCCTTTCTTGTTTTCAGTTTCACAGGTTTTGACAATTGACTCCAGAGGCGCACGTTGAACCAGTGTTGCTGCTGGAGGAGGTATGTCTTTTTGGTAATATGTAATAGAATGCCTTATTCAGAAATCATGGGCAGAATCAACATGGAAGATTTACTGTAGGGCATTGGCTGCATTTGCAGAATATATGTCAGAGCTGCCAGAGGAGAAGATAGTGTGGTCATTGAATTTGTATTATTTGTCTAGCATTTTGTTAAGGGGATGGGTGGTTAAATCAATTAGAGTACATTTAGCAGCCCTTAGCCTATTTGCTAGGGTTGCAAGATTGGAGGACTTAACCAAATCATGGACAATAGTCTGGATGCTGAAAGTCTGTGAATGGGTTAATGGTAGGAGGAGTGATGTGTGACTGCCTATGATGAAACAGGCCCTTAAGGTGTTGGTGGTGGGGTTGCAGTTAGTAGAACGAAGTTCTGTAGTTTACCTGCTTTGGGCTACAATGCAAGTGTGGATGTACAGAGGAGCATTTAGAATGAATGAGCTGTTGGGTTCACTGCTGCAGAGGGACATTTTTATTTTTTCTTTCACAATGTTGGTTTAGTGGTGATGATCTAAAATAGATTGGGTGGATAGAGGTGCACAGACTGTGTTGCAAGCATATGCTAAGGAGTTCCTTTGTCTGGTGGCATGGGATAGGAAACTGCAGCTTTTGCATGGAGGTAGACCACAGGATTTGGTTTTCATGCTAAAAGTGGGAAGGTGGTGGAAGCCAGTGAATTAATACCCTTGATTCAAAAGGCCTTTTAATGTCTAGGTTTACAAGGTGAAAGGTTTTCCACACATTCTTTTTGAATTGCAAGGGCATCTGATTTGGTAAGTGAAGGGAGGTCAGTGGAGGTTATATGGACAGTTGGGTGGTGGTCATCAGTGACATTTTTATCTTATATTAGATAAGTGAGATGTTATGCTTGATGACTACAATTATTTTTTTTTCTCCCCTTAGGTGGGGTTGTTGTCATATTAGGCCATTCCTTAGTGTAATCGGTGGCAAAATGAACTGTGATTAGAGTGGATGGAGCTGAGGTGTGGTTGTGACAATATGGGTGGAAAGTGTTTTGGCAAGGTTTTAGAGGTCTAAGGTGGCATCAGCTTGTGGACAGACTGGAATATATTCAGTTCAGGATTGAAATACCACATATTTTGGTCCTCTGTTTGGCAGGTAATGACTTGGGGAGAGTTCAAAAGCAGCAGTTAATATCTAGGCTGATGGGTGATTTGGCATGTTTGACATTTAGGTTACCTTCTACAATTATAGTTTGGACAGAAATAGTCCCATGCTTGGTTTGGAGGTATGCTGCCAAGTTTATGGGTTTTGAGTGGACTCACTGCTTCATTAATCAATAGCTTTTAAGAGTTTTGGGGCAGCTGGGTGTTTATACCATTAATTATAGGGATTTCAATGACAGAGATCTGATTTGGTTTCAGGAAGATGGGGTACATAGTGATCTGGATCTGGACCCTTTTAATGTGTACCTTCCTTTGTTCTTGAAGAATTTGGTTATGTTATTGTAGATTTTGAGAAAGGGGAAACAGTGGTTATCAGGCTAGTGGGCAGAGTCAGTGGTTGTGATGAACTCCTGCTCTGTTCCCCTTTCTAATTTATTTCTGTTTAGGTTGGTAAAATGTCTTTGGTTGGTTATAGATGTGAACACAGACTAATTTGTTCAGAGACAACACTGTAGGGACAGGGGTGGGGAAGTGGCTAGAATGGGGGAATCAGGTAATGGGAAGAGGAGTTAGGTATGGGTGACAAGAGAGTAAGGGTTAATGTTTAGGAAGGAGAGTTAGTGTAGGGAGGAAGTGAGGTAATGGGTAAGGAGGAGTTAGTTGGATTTTATGCATTAACTGGCAGTTAGCAGAATCAGATTTTGGTGTGAGCTTGCTGTTCCCTTCCTCCCTGTCCTCTGGTCAGGTTATTTGGGGTTATGATAGACTGTAGGTGCATGCAGGCAGTGAATAGGGGCTGTGATGAACCCCACTTCTGTGTGACCTTCTAGTTTATTTCTGTGTGGGTTAGTATAATGTGTTTGGGTGGTTATAGAAGTGAGCAGTATCATGCTGCTTCTAACGGGAGGTTAAATTAAGTGAGTGACAATTAATGCTGCTTTACGTGAATAGTATGAAGGTGAGTGGGAAACACTGCCTACTGTAATTTATGTTTGAATGTATGACATTTGACTGTATTTAATTAATCATACAACAAAAGGAGGAAGCTACTACAAGATAGAGTTGGGACTCTAAAGAGAATCATAAGGCCTTCTTTAGCTATGTTAGAAACCTAGGAGGAAACTCCCAGATATGCTTGCCACATATTGGCTGACAGGTTCAGTGCAAACTTCCCCCCTCCCAGGTGAGAACTGCCCTCACTAAGGCAAAAACACAGCATCCAAGCATAGAAAAGTCATCAGGGATCTGGGGACCCAGGTTGACACCTGATCATGAAGGATTCACATCTAGAAGGGAGGAGGTCATCCCCCCCTGTACTCATCACTCATTAGACCTATGATTGAGTACAATGCCCGTTATCTGCAGACACCTGCTGCAGCTTGAAGTTCCCCCCAAGTTCCCAACCAAAGTCTCAAAAAAAAATAAAATATTATCTTATGCTGCGACTGAAAGAACTCAGCTTCATATTCAGTCTACATAGCTTTTGCTCAGGTGTGACTGTGCCTGATATATAAAAGCATGTCAAACCCAGGATTTGATGAATATGCTTCACCTCAAAAATCTAGATCCACTTGATAAATAGAACAATATAAGGGACAACAGATTCATCACCAGAGAGGACAGACAGAGACCACAAAATCCCGTACTGTGGACGGTACATGGCAGCTCTGGCACTGTTCTGGCCTTGTCTCTTGGGAAATGGATGGGATGGGAGATTGCAGATATACCAGAGATACACAGGTGTCACTCAGTGTCAGGACAGCACACAAAATGATAGGCATTTTATTTTTATTCAAAAAAAATGGTGCGAAGCCACATAATAATGGGCTAGGCTTATATAAAATGCCCTGGGCAGATAGCCTAGTATGAACCTATGAACCTATATGTTTTGTTGTTAATAAATGGTCGTCTTTTCCTAAATGTATGGCTATTTGTGTACAAGGAGGTCTGAACAAATGGTTTACATTATTAAAAGTGTTGATGCACATAGCATCCACCTACATGATTTTTTGAATCTAAGCAAGGCAAATAACAAAATCAGAGTTAATATTTTAGCCTTAAAAGAGTGGCTGGCAAATGTTGTTACTAAAACAATAATGAAATCAATTAACAAAATATACATTGGTGCCAAACAATGGAGGTAAATTCAGATGAATAAATGTTTGCTTTTGTTAAGTACGTCATGCTTTTTTTTTTTTACTTTTTTCATTACTGAAGTTTGATTCTTTAATAACTGAATACTCAGCAAGTCAAAGAAGAGTTTAGAACAGTTTAAATGGAAATATTTAAGATACTAATATTCATTCATTTATTCTTACTCTGACAACCTGCTTAATCTTAATTCAAGGTTACCCAGCACTCACTTGGCGCAAGGCTGCAAAAGTAATCCTGAACAGGGATCCAGTCCATTGCAAGATACAAACTCACACATACTAACATATATGGTGTATTTGGTGGAATGCCAGTTCTCCTACAGTACATATTTGAGAAGTCGAAACTAATCAGAGCACCAGGTGAAAGCCCATGCCAACACACAAAAACAAATTGTAACACTAAGCACCATGAGGCAGGAAGGCTAACCAGTGCACTATTTATTAAATTCAAATTATGAAACTAAATGTCAGTACTAACAGTCTGTGCTATTATCCAATATAATTGTATAAATATAACTATGCTACTTCAGTCACCTAAAAAAAACAAAAAAAAGTAAAGTATGGTGCTCTGATTTACAATTGTCAGAGGCATTGCATTAATAGTTCTAGTCTAATCACAATTATACTCTCAAACAGTCTGTGAACTCCTGTAAAAAACAAAGTTTAAAGGAGGAGAGTGATCTTCAGGATTCCCTCTTTTCCCTGGTTTTTGGTCTTATTTTCAACTTGCCAATACACAGTATTTCAACTGCTGACATTTCAGTTGGGAGCCATCCTTTTTCATGTATTGCCAGAAAATCTAAAACTGACATCACCAGTTACAGTACTGATTTCCAATAAATACCTCAAGTATCTGAACACTTTTTTATTTCTTCCAGCAGTGCCCAATGAGAACTTAACTGATCTGAAAAATGTTGAAAAATATGCTATTTTATGAAATGCATCCCTAAGACTTATAACAACACAAGTGCTCAGAAAGCAGTTACGGCCACTACTTAGCTTATGTCTCAGTCGCTTTCTAGTCTTAACAGAATGCTCCAAAACATTTGACACATTGTTATGACATTATCGGGTCATCATCAAAACCCATGCATGAATCTTTACCAGCGGCATATTCAAAACATTTTTTAGCTCAGATTCTTTGGTATTCACTTGTTATTCATATGCTTTTGAGGTACAAACACTAATTGACAGGATGCTTATTTCTAATGAACTTAGCTAAAAACCTGAATCCTTTAAAGTTTATTGGTCATATTCAGTAGCATCTTTTTATTTTTTAAATCATTTCATTTCTTGCTGTACTCCTTATGTGAAAGTTACAACTGATTAAAAACATGAAGATTATAGCACTTTGTTCATTTTTTAGACTGACTAATAACTCAGTTTTTGTGAATAATTGCACTTAGAAAGTGATACCATGTTAGGTATTGGGAAATTATCTGCATACAAATAGAAAGAATTATGGGTAAGTAAGACCAGCTTACCTCTTTAGAGGAATAGCTTCTTATTTATTTTGTGGTTTTCCTACTAGATCATCACATGCATTAATTTTCAGTGTGTGTGATGACACACCTGCAAGAAACAATTGCTGTTTCCTTCTAGGAAGTAAAAAAATACTACTGATGCTTTTATCACTGAAATACTTTCACCTATAGATTAATTTAGGTGATGGAGCATTATGGGTTCAGTCTGTCGTGAGGTTGTGGCAGAGATTTTTAGCTGTGAAACAAATTGGGGGTTGACCTTATCAGCAAAGTAAAATTCATAACTTTTGCATAAATAATGGTACACTCTGGGATTATAAAATGTAAGAAACTTATATCCAACTCCAAAGTTTTGTTAGTAATTGATGCTTCAGAAAGTAACCAAAACATTTTAAATTCATATCTTGTCCTTCTTCATAACCATAATATATTGAACATAAAACTAACTTTAATAAACTCAGTATTGTTACTAGAATACTTGCATATACAAGAAACTATATGAATATAAGATTGATTAAAAAAAGTAAAAGTGCTATTGCATTTAATAATAACAATAATTATAATACTAATGAAATAAATGTACTGTTCTTTAAGACACATTAAAATATTATGCATATGTAAAATATTAACATGGTATATACATACAATAAAGTAAACAAAATAGTAAATTAAACAAGGATCAAAATATTTACATACAGCCATGTTTAAGGTTCAAGAGAAAAAAATCTACATTTCTTGAGATGGTCAATATTTTAAATAAAACATAACAAAATATTAAACCATAGCAAATCTATAGCATTAGAGAAAATAAAGCTTTCATCTTGTTTTATAACCCAAAATGGATTGTATAGATTAACTGATACATCAATATTAATATCAAGTGGACAGAACAAAAAGTACGTACAATTTAAAAAAATAATGAGAAAGCCACAGATGGAGAAGAAATTTCTCCATATATTTACAAACTACTATTAAAATACTAAAAATAAATCAAGTATAGTGTACAATGAAGTTAATCTGGAGACATTCATTAAAATGAATATTAATAAAAGAACTTCAGAAAAGTAAAATCAGATGAAAGAACTAAATAATAATAACAGCACAGGAAATTATGAAAGCATATCATAAATATATAAATTACATATATATATATATATATATATATATATATATATATATATATATATATATATATATATATTTATAGAGAGAGAGAGAGACATACATTATCTCTCCATAATTTTTTAAAAATTTAAATAAAATTATCAGAAAGATATAACATCTTGGTATTACGTATAAATTATACCTAGTAAAAAATATCACAAACTCTGCTCACAGACTTGTACAATACCAGCACCGTACACAAACTGAAGTTCCAAAATCTCCTTTTAATAATAAAATATTTTAAAAATATCTAAAAATATAATACTTTCTACTGAGTTATGTGCTTTCATCTACTTTATGTAGACTTCATCAGAACAAAGCATTATAACCCCCAGAGGTTTGAATATAAGCATCTACCAATCACCCACTAGCAAATTAAGTGATTAGTGGTTTAAAGTGCACAGTGCTTAATTTCCTTGTTGATCGCCTTTTAATAAAACTTGACAGTCAATTAGAATAAAACATATCCACATATATTCCACTAATAACATCTTACTTTCTAAATGTGATTGTATTAAAATTTGTGAAATTAAAACCATATAAAACTGTATAAAAAAAATTTTATGCATAACTTCCTAACAGTGTCATTCACAGTGCTGGTGCTTCAGTGTTATCCTGACTAACCACTGTTATCTCATATGAGTTTAATGAAAATAGTATCATTAAGCCCAGGATACGTTGAAGCATTGAGCTTAATCTGCCATCCAACCTCTTTCTCACCAATTTATTTTTAATATGTTCCCCTCTAGGGTTCCCTTTTATAAATTCAAGTATTCCAAAATTAAAAATGTCACAGTGTTTGTTCCCGTCTAAATGTCTCCATAGTGCATTTTTTGTATCCTGTTTCCTTATTCTGTATCAATGGTCATAAATTCGGTTTCTAAAACATCTATCAGTCTTTCCCACATAGAAACAAGGACATTTGGTACACTTTGCCAAATAAGCAACATGGGAAGTCCTACAATTCCCTTTTTGAAACTTGACTGCACTTCTACTGGTGTCCTCAAGTTTCAAAGAAGGAACTTTTATAATTAAATGGCACTGATTACATTTTTTACATTTGGAAGTGCCTGCCCCCTTGTAGTTGAAATTATTGCCCATAATTTTCCTTTCTAATTCCATCTTTAAATTTCTACCATTCTTAAATGCAAATTTGGGTGCGTCACTCACCATTCTAAATACACTATTGTCTGTTTTCAGAATGTTCCAGTTGTTGACTATTATTTTCTTAATGTCATTAACTTGGGGTGCATATTGTAAAATACAAGCTCTAGTGAATTCTTTTGAATTGTGATCTTCATTATTCATGTTTCCTTCCACTGTTCTAATCGTCCCCGTCCCAATAATGGGCTTATATTTTTCCCCCATTCTTTCTGTACATAATCCTTAATGTATAAATTATACCTGTAATAAAAGATGATATACAGCCAAGCTTATGATCCTCACATACACCTATTTCATTATTAAACATGTTATTTACTCCTGCCAGACAGGGTTAAACATTTCTGCCAACAATAGCAGGAGAACATAAATAAAAATGCATAGCCAATGGAGAAATGCAATATCACATTATATTAATAATAATTTTATTAAAGATACTAAATATATAAATAAAAAACTAAGTAAGATTTGGAAGTTTCAATACTGAAAATGATTTTGATACTTAAATCAACATTATTAATTTGATGTGTTAAACTTTTAATCTATACAAGAAAGCAAGCTTTTTGTATTTAACAAATTAAAGACAGATTAGATAAAAATAAAAATAAAATGAATATAAATTGAAAATATAGTAAGCAAAGAGATGCTGATTGGAAATGCATGTTATCTAAATGTATTTTATTACATGAGTTTTGGCATTTTAGTTGCTTTATATTGTCTGTCACTATGATACCATCTTGTAATTTGCTATCCATAAGAAATATAGTTATAAGAATCTAGAAGTCTATTGTCTCATCTTTTTCAACACTTGTATTATCAAAGTTCATGACAAAGACATAAACACTATTTTGACAGGAGAGAAACTGTAAATTTATAAATGCTTGCTAAAATTAGGAATGCTATTAGTAAAACGTTGATAAAGATATACAATATTGGATTGATAAAATATGAAATATACACATATAAGACTATACATTTTGCATTTATTATATCAGTTTTATGTTTTAAATTGATTATATAAATTACTTTAGGTTCAGTGTAGTAGAAAATATTTTGAGATGCAAACATTCAATGAATGGGCATATATATTACATGCCATTTACTTTTAAGAAGTACAAATGAACATCTTACTATTATGATTGATTTTGGGCAATTCAGCTTTTAAATAACTACCCTGCTGAAAACTGCTAGCATTTTCTCTACAGAGGAGAGCTTGCTCATGAGCTAAGCAGCTATTACTATTGTCAATCTTTTTTTAAGTCTTAGAAAGGAGTGTAGATAAGCAGCTGTACATAACCAACTGTCTTCTTACCTCAGTAACAGTTTATTTCTTTCCCTAACACGATACTGAAATAGACTAATGCTTGGTACTGGGACAGCATTTTATTTGATATTACTGAAAACATATGCAGAAACCTCAAGCAAAGGCAAGATGTTTATAGCCTTTACTCACTCTAAAGCCTTTTATTCACCTGAGCACCACATGCTCAGGGACAACACAAGAGCTTCAGATGCCAGGGGGTCTTTACTGCTCTCATTCAAAAATTATATTGCAAAACAAACTTACCAAATAAGGTGAAGAGTAGAAGAATCTGATTTATAATCTGTATTATTATTTGTGCCCAGTAGGACCTCTAGATTTGGCAGTTTCCACAATGAATATTTTATCTATAACTGAAGTTACAGTAGAAGTTGTCTAGAAATTCAGTAATCTAATGCATGAATGTTCCAGGTCCTGGTTAAGATTAAAAACTGGTATTTCTTTTTTTCTAGGGTAAATTGTAGCTTCAGGATGTCTAAAATGCATTATGTTTAGCACAGAAGACTGAGAAAACCAATTGCCTAGATTTGTTTAGATATATTGCAGCTCTTACTTTGCAACAAATACAGCATTCAAAATTAGATTCTACTTTGCTATGAAAAAAAGATGGAGATGGTCTTTTTAAGAGGCCCTCCAACTGTGGATCATGGGTGATATCCTTAATTTTTATAGGTTCACACATTCATAGGTAAGTGGGCCATTTTAAGTTAGCTGATTTCCCTTTTTGTGCTCAAAATAACCTATCTCATGTAACAGAAACGAATCAGGAAAACATTTAATAAAATTACACAAGACATGCAAACTCTTTATTTCATACACACTCTTCCAGCAAAACAAAAAGTAAATGCACATAATAATTAGTAAAGAAATTAAATTGACTATATCTGTGGATTTAGTGGAAAAGATAAATAATATTAGCAAAGACAAAAAAATATCTTAACTGTGGTACATATCACCAACTATCAGCACAGAAAAGCAAGTTAAAGCTAAAAATGATCAAGGCTTGTCATGTACATAATAAAGTATGAGTTTAGAACTATATCATTAGAGTTTAAAGTCTGTCAGCAAAATTAATTTGTTGCATTGGATACAAATTGTAGAGCATCAGAAGAATTACGGGAATATATCATCAATATAGTTTTACGGGAAGGAAGTAAAAGACTTTACAATAAAGAAAAAAGCAAACGTTATCAAAATGGATTTATAGATAAAACTCTGAAAATTTCCAAAGATTGCTGAGAAGGTAATGATAGAGGAGAAAGATTGGCTATTGTGGAACTTGTGCAAGCATAGTGAGACAGAGTAGGCTAGCAGTGACTCATGCAAAAAAATGGAATGAAGAAAAAAAAAATCAAGAATAAATACTGTAAACAAGTAAAAAATTCTGTCCTTGAATTGGAATGCTAAAAATTATCAAGAATCCAAAATGACACTGAGTAAATCAAACAAAAGTGGAAAGAATAACCAAAGTCATTGTACTGTAAAGATCAAACAACACCAAGAGCTGTTTAAATGTATACAATATAACCAACAACAGTTGGTAGTGAAAGAAGAAATAGAAGAGGCACCAAACCCTTACCAATGAACAAAGCAGTGGGCGTTGGTGATATTTCCTTTGAAGTATTACACCACTTGGCTGTAGTTGCAGTAAATGCAAGGATCTGCCAGTAATTTCAAAGATGACATCATGGCTGACTGACTGAGGAAACTTTGTATTCATACCACTTTTGAAAAATGTGGCCTGATCTACTTAGGAAATAACTGAACAATCACATCTGCCCCACAAAACAGCAAGAGAGTACTCAATTATAATTCAGTGTGGATTAAATTATACCCGCAATGAGAATTTCATAGAATGTGCGCAGGATTCAGGGAAGAGCAAAGAACAAAAACTTCACCATGGATGTGAGAAGAATCCATGAAAAAACAAAGGAATAGCAAAATAATCCCTGTATCTGTTTTTCAGACTAAAACAAGGTTTTGAGTGTGTAAATAATAAAAGGACCACACTAACAAGTATAACTGTAAAATCAGTCTGAACAGAAACAAAAAGAAACATAATAATTTAGAATTAGGTAAAGTGTATAACAAATCTGCATACTTTCACCATTCCTGGTCAGATTATATGCAAAACAAATGATCAAAGAAGCAGGACTGAATGAAAAAAAAACAACAAATTTGATTGTCAAAAGACTTATCAACAGTCTTCTCTCTGATGATACCACACTACTGGCTACAAGTAGAAGGGATCTGCAACATCTGCCTTTCAAAGTCAAATGACATAATATCAAAATAGGCTACATTTTAACATGAAGAAAGCAAAGATCCTGACTACCTGTAAAATTAATTTCATCCCTGATGTGGAAGAAATACAAATAGTATACAGTGTTAGCCTGACTCATTCAGTAGATGCAGAGTCAATAGCTCACAAGATGGCACACTTCTTGAAGATCTGAAGACTGTGGTTCTATTCCTACCCCAACACTGCAATGCAGTGGAACATCAAATGTGGGGGTAGGGCTGCATGTGAGTGTTCTGTCCTTCAGATGAGATATTAAATTGAAGCCTCATCTACCTGAATTGGTGGTAGCCATATGTTGATGTCAAAGAGCCCACAATGCTTATTAAAAAAGTTAGGATTCTTTATTTATATATAAACATCTTTACATTTATTTACGTGTTTATGTTATTGATTATTTACATATAATTATACATTTTTTTTATATTTATATTTCTTAAATTCTTTTTTTATATAATATGACATCAAAAATTTTCCCCTTTACTCTCTCCACCACAACTACATTCTTATTTTTCCAAATTTTAAGAAAAAAAATCTATTTCTTTTGAACAAACTTTCCAGTTTATCCTTATTATATCAAAAATTACTTTTTCAATTCTTTTTACTTCAATGTCACTTCTCCTTCATTAATAATGTGACAATCCAAGTAATCAAGGAGCCCCAATCCCCACCAATGACACCTGTGAGGGATGGCCACTAGGAGCAACAAAATTGATTCATATGGTATTTTCAGATGCAGTTCTTTGCACCAAACACAGTTGCCCTTAAGAGCACACATGGAGCACACTCCAGACCTGAGGGTGCACTCTCTTTCATTCTTCATGCCCCAAACAAGACTCCACACTGACCACTTTGGAGCTGATACACACACTTGGATATTTGATTTTTAAAAACACACACAAACACAACAGACACACACACACACACACACACACACACACACACACACACACACACACACACACACACACACACACACACACACCAGGCAAAGGCAGGCACAGATTTACCAGCTGTCCCCCCTTCTGCTCACACTATGAGGTAATTACAATGCCACCATTCATCTTCTCTAAGGCTCTTAGAAGGGTACCCAATTATACTGAGTCAATGTAATACTTCTATAAATGGTAGAGTTTGACCAATGCAGCAAAACCTTCAGGACTGGCCACAGTGTTAGTAAAATAAGAATAAGTACTGTTCAAATGTTAAAAGTATTATCTAAAAGACTAGCCACAATTAAAAGTATAGAAATATTTAATAAATAATAAAGTAGAAAACAAGAGAATACTGAATGTCTATGTTACAATAAACACCAATCTATCACAGGAGTTATAAAAATAATACAGTTGGATAGATTCAAACAGATGCAGAAAAACAATATTTAACTAATCTCACTATATTTTTCTGACTACAGAATTACTGTTCCCTGGTTACTTACTAAAGCAAGGCAAGATGAAGATTGTTGAGTTGCTTACTACAGCAAGGCAAGATGAGGTATGAGATTGTGTGAGATAACTGTGAGAGATCATTCCTGTCAGCCTCCAAAAAACAAAGTGCTGCTGCGAGAGTTCCAGAATGTCTCTCACTTCTTCTGACTTTTCCCATTAGGGGTTGCCACAGCAGAACAACGGTCTGCAGAATGATTGGCAGTGGAGTTTTATGTTGTCAAGTTGCCTGCCTGGCACCCAACCTTCCACAGAAGGCACACACTCACACATTGGGCCAGTTTAGAGTATCAAATCCAAGAGGAAACCCACACAATCACAGGGAGAACATGCAGACTCCATGCAGAAGGAACCCCAGCTGATAATCAAACCATGAAACCTCTTGCTGTGAGCCAGCAATGCTAACCACTACACCACCACAGCTGCCCTCAAGACTATCTCTAATATCTCTCACTAATATCTAAAAAAATAATTTCTGTGCTAGTTATAGAATGGCATCACATCTGGTCACCTGACTCTGGTCCATTACATACCCAGAGCTTTGCTAAGATCTGTTGCAGCATCTGAAAGCTATAAAACAATTTCAAAAATGTCCACCCTTCCATGATAGCAATTAGTTCACCCCTAGGGACAATACATAAGATTCCTAGTCCTAGTTTTCCCAGACATTTGTGTGTTTGGCTGCAATCAGACTGGAAAGATAAAATCTTTATGGCCTAAACCAATCCATTTAAATTTCAACATTTTTTTTCAAAATTAGCAGGACTAAGATTAACCTCTTCCTTTCCAGAATTCTCTGTGAAAACATATGCATCCAATCAGTTATAATAATACTGTCTGGCATACCTGTATATTTATTTTCTGTCCAGCAGGGCCACTATTGATGCATTTTTAATACAAGCAACTTTACATATACATTTTTAACCCAAGCATCTGTACAAATCAGTGTGATAGCAAAATGACATAAAATTCTTTACAAAACTCCAACTAGCCATATGTTACACATGCACTGACCTTCTCTCTCCCTGGCACAGATGGCACTACCTCATATAATCACAAATAACCATAAAACATCCTTTACAGATCATCTTTAACTCCCTGCATTCATTTTTCTTTAATCATTGATACCCAAACTTTCTTTAATCTTTCACAGTCTAAAAAAATCATGATACAATGTTTCCTCCTGAGCATTCCAGAAGCATGCCTGGGGATTCATGAAAGGGCCTAGAGCAAGCTTTACAATTTACCCTAAAAAGATCCTGATGCCATGATGTATTATTTTGTGATTCAGAGACATGTTAACAATGATGAAAGACTTCATTATTACCTAATTTGCTTGTCTATGCTGATCTTGCACATTGTTGTAGTAAACTGCTGCTCATAAAAATTTTGGCACTTCCATCAGTCACTCTCACACACTTTCAATCACAAGAACACACAAAAGCACACACTCTACAGTTACAGTATCTGCACCTGACTTGTTTGCCTTCTTCCTGTCTAATGGTCTCCCTAACCCCCAATCCACATACTAGTTGAATGTAATTAAAGGACAAGTGTTTAAAGTACTAACTGGTAGCTAGTATTTCCATCAACCCTAATCCCAATACTACTGTAAGTGCCATTATGACATTAGTGTTACCCTCCCATCCCTGTACTGCAGTAACTGTCATTACAGTACAATTATGGCTTCCATGGTGGCTAGTGTACCCTCTCACAATCTCTGTACTACTGTTAGTACCATTATGGCCCTCAGTTTTTAGTAATCTCTAGTGTCTAGTGGCTCTCCTATCCCCAGTCCCTGACTATTATTGTGTTACATAGAGGAACACAGCCTTTTAGCTGTGTTCACTATCACAACATTGTGGGGTCATCATGCTGATCAGCAAGTTTGAGCAATTTCTTGAATTTCTTGAATTGCTTAGCATGTAGATACCTTCCTGGAAGAGGTTATAGGGGGAGAAGAGAGCACATGCCTAATTAGCATATGCTTCCCCACCAGAGTACTTCATTAGCATTTAGTACAGCTTTAGAGCTAGCCCTATGCAGGGCTGTACATCCTCAAGCTAGATCACTGTGCAGCACCACATTAGGGCTGCTTCTGAATAGAAAAAGGTTACTGAAGTATGTACACAAAGGTGTACATGTTGCTGTACATTTATGAATTCAGACTGTATTCTTTTTTTCCACACATTATACTTCATATTTCATTAAATGTGACATTTGGCATTTGACAGTCTCCATAGAAAATCCGGCTACACTGCAATCATTTCACATCTTGATTTCCTTCTTTTTATAATTTTAATAACATTTTAATTTAAATGTTCCCATTGATTAACATAAAATATTTCTTTGTTATGCTCCAGTACTACATTTTTCTATCTAATTCTATTTTCTCTATATTAATCTTCCACAACTGAATATTTTCTTGATATTCCTTTTTTCTTCATTCTCATTTCATTTTCTTTTCAAGCTTTTCACATTCTACTATACATATTTTATAATTAACATTTAAAACTCTTGTAATTATTTATTATTTTATTAATTTCTGTACCTCAGGATATAGAATGTAGAATAATGATGCAATATACACAGCAGGATTTAACAATCCCAAGCATTCCCCATCCTCACTTTTGTGAACATACCTTTCCCTCCAGTACAACTCTTTTGAGTGTGTACCTCTAACTCCTAGTGGGTGTGCCTGAGCCTTTAAAAATGAAGATATCCCCTTACAATTCTAATAAATACTCATTGACAGAGGTCAAATATCAATATAATTGTGTTTGCCATCATGTATGCTTCAAGATAAAATACTCTGATACCTTGTATGAATCATGGTTTTGGAATTATTAAGGCAAGTATGAGCAAGTAATATTTGACGCCTAGAGGAGCAGTAGGGGGTAACTGCAGATGCACCTGGAGGCGTCACTCGGATGTAATGAGTCAGGACTCAGTCCTGACCCTAATATAACTTGCATAATTTGTTTTTCCTTACCTTCTGGTACTATACATGTATTCATTTGCCAAATATCAAAACTTTTGTAATATTACTCAAATATAGGATGACATCCCTTTGCTCAGTTTTATCAGTCCTAAATTGCATAGTCATTTTTTAAACAACCTTAGATTCTGTCAAATACAATATACTCATTGTAAGGAAACATTCTTGTTCTTTTCACATTGTAAAAAAAAATTTCCCATTGTTATTACATGTTCTACATGGAATTCTAGCAGAATAACAATATTATCTCATAAACCATATCCATTAGTACTGCAATATGTTTTTAATTTTATTTTTACATTTGCCATTGCCTTTTTTTTCCATTTCCTTTCCTTTTCATCACCCTTCAATGCTGATGCATATGTCTGATTTATCTGCTGTTTTTGTGCATCTCTATGTCTATAAATGTATTGTCCATTTGACTGCTTTCTTGCATTGGTTCCTTAAACACTATCTAGACCATCTGATTCTATGACACTTGAGTCCTTACATGGTTCCTCCTGTTGTAACATCACTGAAATTTTTTGTCAACCACTCAGCCTGAATGGATCTCCTAAGAATGATCTCCTCCTGCACCTTGCCTGTTTTTGTACATCTGTTGTTCTAGTTTCCTTATTTTGTCACTTCCTTGTTCTATCTCTTTCTCATCATTTTGTGATTTTTTTATATGTCATGTTATTTCTTCTTTATTCCTCTTTCTACTTCTAAATATGCTTATATACATTTACTTAGACACTACCCACAATTGTGTCCAATTTTTATAAATGGTCTCATTATTATATGATTGTTCCATAATATTTTTTATAGAACATGTCTCATTTCCTACCAACCAAATAATTTCCCCACTCCCACACACTGCGTGTATTCTTTTCCTTTTTTCTTGTTTGTTACATCTGGTATTTGGCAAGCAAAAATATCTGATTTATGTTGTACACCATTTCACCCCAAACAACCTTCTTATATCATTTCTAACATTATTCATATTTAATGCTTCTTCTTCTGGCTTTTCCCAGTTAGGGGTCACCACAGTGGATCACCTGTCTGCTCATGACTGGCAGTGGAGTTTTACAGTGTCAAGTTGCCATCCCGGCACCCAACCTTCTACAGAAGGCACACACACACACATGCACTCATGGCCAGGGCCAATTTAGAGTGTCCAATCCACCTACAGCATGTCTTTGGGATGTGGGAGGAAACTGGAGCACTCGGAGGAAACACACTTGACCACAGGGAGAACATGCAGACTCCACACAGAAGGCAACCCAGCCGAGGATTGAACTGGGGAACCTCTTGCTGTGAGGCGACAACACTAACCCTTGCACCACCATGGCTGCCCCATTATTTGCATTTAATGCTAAAATTGCTATATCATCCTTGTCCTTGTTTTGTGTTTTACTTTGGGATCTTATTTTTTAGTTTTCTTCTCCTATGTCTCACAGCAACTGATTTTTTTTTCTCTGTCTTGTTTTTCTTCTTTTCCTGTCTCCATTTGTCCCTTTTCTTCCTCTTCATTTTCTGTTCTCTTCCTGCATCTTAATAACCTCACTTTTAGATTTCATTCTTCTCTACCTCTTCATTGTTAAGCTTTCTTCAGTATCCTCTTCCTCCATACATTTTTTTTCTTTCAGCATCTTCTGTAGTAATATTTACTGTTGTCTGTCTCCCTCTGAGCTTTCCTCTTCATCTACTCTTTCCTGTTTTGACATAGGACAGTCAAACCAGAAGTGTCCAAATTCTTTACATTTTCTTCAAAAAAGCTTACAGTTTTTTGCTGTATGTCCTCGCTCCCCACATTGGCCACACCCTTTTTTATAGTTTTTAACTGAATGATTTTCATCCTCACAGAAGTACTATGCTTTGGGTTGGCCCCAGTTCTTAGCACCTAACAAATCGTCTCTAACCATTCACAGTTACTGGATTTGAAATACATCAGTGTTCTCATCCTTATCATCCATTTTATCACACTTTCCAACCCAGTTATTTCTTTCATCACAACTTTTTAACTTCCTGTACTTTACCATATGGCGAAAAAAAAAAAAGTTTTAACTCATACTCATCCATATCTGAAGTCCTAAATTGCAAATTTATTTATTTTTAGTAGTAGTCTCAAGCTCTGAAATAAATATTCTTTCCATGGTGTTAATGTATTTCTTTATTCAGTTTCAGTTGTAAATCTTTCCAGCATGTTAAAGCCTTCAAATGTCACTTCAAAAAAAAAGTTCAGCTTCCAATGAATTAATGCTCTTATGTCTTCAATATTAAACACTAGCAGCAAAATAATACTATTTATAATGTCATACCTATTCACATCGCCATCACTTTTTTATTTTCCCACTGGTCATTTATTTCTGTGGCTGTTGAGAAATTGCAAATGTTTGTCCCCTCTCAGTTCTTTCTTCTATTCTTCCTTGTCTTGCTGCATCTCCATAACTTCTTTTTTCTTGTAACAAAAAAAAGTATTGCAGAGGTAAGGCTTGAAAACTGGCTACTCCACCAGTGGAGAATTCCTCCATTGTTTTCCTTCACCAGCTGCTGTTTATGTTTCCAATCTCTCCGTTTCTTCCTCTTACAGTACTCTCTCTCCATCATGTCACTTTATATTGCTTCTTCTCCTTCCTTTGGCTATGCCTGGTTCATCAAGTATATCAGTGCTTGTGTCTCCAGTCCTCCATTTTCCAGTTGTGTCTACTTCCCCTTTCTTCAGTATGTTTTCTCCTGTTCATCTCTCCATGTCTGCTGCACTCTCCTCCATCTTGAAATATCTGAGAACTGCAGTAGCAGTCCTCTGTCACCACCTAGCAGCTTCAGAGAGTGTTTTACCTCCTCTCCTCCAAAGAGTAGGAGAAATTCCTCAGCAAGCAGATCAGATTTCCCATAGTCAGTATGAATACTACCTTGCAGTTATCCTAAAAAGTGGCCACTGGCCCTGTGGGACTAACCAGGTCAACAAAACCATAAATAAAATAATTAAAAAATGATCAGTAAGATATGACAAGCAATAAAGAAATCTGACAACAAATAGCTTTTGGAAGAATGATGGTGAAGGATTTTTATTTGAATTTGTTAAATGGTTAGAGCACTGAGTGTGGAAGAGATGTGAAGAAGAGAGTACAGGCAGGATGGAGGGGATGGAGAAGAGTGTCAGAAGTGATTTGTGACAGACAAGCATCAGTAAGAGTGAAAGGGAAGGTCTACAAGAGGGTAGTGAGACCAGCTATGTTATATGCGTTGGAGATGGTGGCATTGACAAAAAGGCAGGAGTCACAGATGGATGTGGCAGAGTTAAAGATGTTAAGATTTGCACTGGGTGTGACGAGGATGGACAGGATTAGGAATAAGTATATTAGAGGGTCAGCCCAGGTTGGAAGGTTTGGAGACAAAGCCAGAGAGGCAAGATTACATTGGTTTGGACATGTGCTGAGGAGGGACGCAGAGTATACTGGGAAAAAGATGTTAAAGATGAAGTTGCCAGGTAACAGGAAAAGAGGAAGGCCTGGATGTGATGAGAGAGGACATGCAGGTGGTTGTTGTGACAGAGCAAGATGCAGAGGACAGAAAGAAATGGAAACAGATCATCCACTGTGATGACCCCTAACAGGAGCAGCTGAAAGAAGAAGAAGAAGAAGAAGAAGAAGAAGAAGAAGTTAGAGTACTGATCACAAATGACCAATTTCAGTCTCAGTTTGGAAAAGAAAATTACAGAAAAATAATCAGTTTTACAAAGGGAACAAGAATGTGGCAAGTATAAAGGCAAAGCTTCATATTATGCAAGAACATATATACAATTATATACATTATGGTTATATAGGCACTAGGTTATGCAACAATATACACGCAGTTATACACATATGAGCTGTACAGATGCAAAACTAAGCTGTGTAATGAGAGGATTGTAGGTTTGAGAAACTGTAATCGATTTATGTTAGGAAGAGTATATTAAAATTAGGCTATGTGGCTTGAGGTATGGCACTAATATTTCAACATTTAACTGTAATGACATGTAACTACACATGTCCAGTTACAATACTAATTCACTTCAAACTACAGAAAAAAAAAAGATCATCAAGTACAAAGCTGTATCTTTGGGTACATAGACTTGATATGTTTAA
Source organism: Protopterus annectens (assembly GCF_019279795.1). NCBI lineage: Eukaryota > Metazoa > Chordata > Ceratodontiformes > Protopteridae > Protopterus > Protopterus annectens. Next base: position 232,339,203 of record NC_056725.1, on the reverse strand, counting down.
GCTGTGGTATGTTTAATAATCGCGTATGGGCAGCAAAAAACAATAAATTAAACATGCTAAGAAGAAAATTAGTATTATTTGTAATTTATGGTACTAGCAAGGAATACTGCATATGCCATGGACTTTCTGAAGGACAAGTCAGTCAGTACTGATGGAGATCATGCCATGGACTTTTTGAAGGACAACTCAGTCATTTTCTGAAGGAGGTCACACCTAAGCTTTCCCTGGGCACTCAAATGACAAGGGTTCAACTTACATACTTCAGAATTATGTAAAGACCCATACAGGTAGGACAATATACAGCACTTAAAGGCTTAAAGTCAGTGCAAAAGAGGAAGGCTAACAATAAGCTGGATTAGTGGAACAAATGCAGCTCTGGATGTCCCCTTATCACTGATATGCCATCTGAGTAATGACTGAAAAGAGCTCAGAGTAATCATCCAGCAGTTTGGCATGAGGCACCTTTGACTTGATATTTGTTTATACTCAAGTAAATGTTATGTGTGTGGGTCTGCACTTCTAGTCTTTAAGCTTAAGTTTGCTTATGCTGTAGAGTACAGAAAGTGTGGCCTCAAACTACTGAAATCATAAATGCAGTACTGTGGAGATCTTTCTCAAATGGTCTTTTGATGAGGTGCATGCAAAAATAATAGCGTAATAAGACTTCCCTGAGAGCAAAAATTTTAGTTGTTGCAGGTGACAACTGTCACAAGATCTGTTATTCAGTGCCCATTGGAAGAACTAGTTTTATTTAGCAATATAGGATACGGTGAAATAATTCAAGCTACAAGTGAGACAGTTTGTATTAATCTTGCTTAGCCTTATTCTTTCTGCTGCAATATCATTTTATAAGAGCTATACTTATGCCTTAGTACAACTGTAGCAGAAGTGTTTATTGTTTACTGAAAGACTTACACTGGTTTTCCTGATGATAGCACCCAGGGATGTATACGCCTTCCATACACTGTTATTTATATGCAGTTAATCAATGCCACAATTATAGACAGAAATGAATGTACTGACCAACAGCATAAAAAAAGATTATGCCTATCCATGAGCTGTACATGGAAGGACATAGAAAATTATGCCTTACTTGTAATATGTTCTTCCCTTCAGTTTACCATCCTATGCCTTAATCTGTTGCTTGTATTGTGTGTCAGACAGATGTAGGTTATACAGATGGTTCTAGACTCAGTGTTGTTCAAACTAGCAAGCCTAGCACTTCACATGTCAGCAACCATATGTTTTTGATTTTGCAGTCTGTTTTGGAAGAAAGAAAGAAAGAAAGAAAGAAAGAAAGAAAGAAAGAAAGAAAGAAAAAAGAAAGAAAGAAAGAAAGAAAGAAAGAAAGAAAGAAAGAAAGAAAGAAAGAAAAAGAAAGAGAAAATACATAAACTGTTTAACTGAAGTTGTAACTTTATTCTTCTGGGAAGCACAGTAATTATACAGAGGATAAGAAAAGTGTGAGAAGCAATTGAAAATGCTTGTAACTCATTTTGCCTTGTGGTTATAAGAAATGTGACTTTTCATAGTCTAGGGAGATGAAGGCAGTAAAAGACCAATTATAGAAGTCTGCAATGGGGATAACAGCTGTAAAACAGGTAAACTTACTCAATAGTATCTATATGTTAAGTTTTGCTCATTTGGTTTCTCTATGAAAAATCTAAGTCATATGGTTAACTCAATAAGACAGGGAAACAACAGTTGAGATGATAGAGCTATCCTGCTGATTGTGATTTGTGAGTTTGTTCTAAATACTTGTCTCTGCCCTGGTTAGATTTTGAAAATTCATCCAGTATAACTACGGCAGTAATACTTGCAGCTGAGAACATTGCTAGAAAAGCCTATCTTTAGACAGAGTTTTTTTCTTTCCTCTAACCTATTTTTGTTTCAAATATTATTATCTGTTTTCCTGTGCAATTTCATATTTCTCTTAGAGTGTTTAAGTGCTAATTGCATTGCTACATTCATTCATTTCCAAGTAAAGCACTTCATTTGTTTTAAAAAGATTGTGGCTGGTCTAGTTATATATTTACACATTAATATGATGTTTTTTATTGCTAACTTTTGATGGACTGCTGGCATCTATCGTCATTGCCCAAACCACTCTTCTAGATATAGAGATTTGTGTTTATAATTATGTCACTTATTAACAAAAGTGAAACAGTAACTTGGAGGTTACCACACTGTTAATCTGGGGTGATGTTTAGTACTTTGGGACAGGACAGAAGGTTTTAATGATGAAAAATATAACCAACTTTTTTGTGGAGATTAATGTGTGTGTGTGTGTGTGTGTGTGTGTGTGTGTGTGTGTGTGTGTGTGTGTGTGTGTGTGTGTGTGTGTGTGTGTGTGTGAATGCAATATTTTTTTAAAGTAGTTACTGTGGGCAAGTAAGCATTAGCAAATGTTGAAATAATTGATAGGGGTGACAAAGGGGTCTGGGAAAGTGAAACACAGAGACAGTAATAACAAAGAAGTCTGGGAAGCAAGTATAAAGACTGCTCAGTTTGGTATTTAGAGTGAAGCCTGCTTTGGGTATAGTGCCATACCCAAGGCAAAAGTGTACATTTTCTGCTTGCTGCTATAGTCATGCTTCAGTTTGTGAGTTGTTTAGGCATTCACATTTATCATTTATTCTGTAATCTGTTTAGTACCACTAGTTTACTCAGTGGATCACATCTCTTGTGCCCATGTGTTTTAAGAGTCGTTTCATTAAAGTTAAATTTATTGGTGGGCAATAAAGGGGGTAATCGCATAGTAACCCCTGTCCACATAAATCTTTTTAAGTTATGCCAGTGTTGGGATTAAAACTTCCCACCTGGACTTGCATGGCATAACAGAGGTGAGGAGTGGTATGGACATTATAACTGGACTTATGTAGACAGTAAATAATTTTTGTTACCAGAGGTCTACGTAAATGTACAGAGGTATAGACTGTACTGTAGTTATTTAATTATTTCATTTTTTTTATTTTGCCTCTCTATGAAGAGGCTGAAATGAGCTCTGAAAAATATGCCAAGATGTTTGTGTCACAGCTGTCAGTGGAAAAACTACGGAATTTTACAGTCTTGTGCTTCCAAGGAAGTAATAATACCAGCCTTGTGAACATCTGGAGGACATCCTTCCAAGTCAAAGGGCAGTCTAACATGTGCCCTGTATGTGCAGCATGTAGAAAATGTTTATTTTATTTATCTTTTGTTGACTAAGTTAGTCCCCTTTTCAGGGGAGTCCCAAGGTGGTATTTATACCACTAGGGGGAAATTTAGTCAGAATGTCAGGGAATTTCTGTTACTTTGCTTTGGTGTAAGTAGGTTCCGTTTCATGGTGGTACTTCCTACTGCTTTTCCAGATACAGTGGCAGCTTGGAAAAATAGGGAAAATTATAGTTGATAATACTGTACTTTCAGCATATAGTCCAGATTTGCTTAAGCAGGGTGACTAAGCAAGAATGAAGGATGGATCAGACGGAAAGCTAGGTGAGAAGTGTTTGAAAGATGTAAACACTGAGAAGGCAGTCGTGCCTTCAGATGGCAATACCTGTCAGTGTAGATACCAGGGAAGTGGTCAAATCTTTTGTGGAAGTAATTTCTGCTAGAGGAGATGGTAATGTGAGGGGAGAGATGGTGATAGTGACTGAATATTCACATGACACTGTGGAGTTATTCCAGCAAAATTTGTTTGGCTAGGAGAAAGAGGGCCAGAGTGGCTGTATCAGGAGGGTTGCAGGATGATTTATTACAAGTTTTGATAGTGTACTGTGAAGCAGAAAGACAGAGAGCTCTATAGTGGACATAAATAATGGGCAAAATACAAGAAGAAGAAGTGAAAGACTTGAAGGAAAAACAATGTATGGAGATGCGTTGAAAGAAGGGGGAAGAAAAAAGAGAAGAAAAGAAGACAAAAGTGAGTAGAAGATCATTCTTAGTAAGAATAAGCAGTAAGGAAGATAAAGAGATAGACAGGTATGACATTTGGGACAATATAATAACCCCCCTAGGCACTATTCCAAAAGAGGCACAAGCTTTTATTCATATTAATAAAGATATGTTTTGTGACATTATTTTTGAAACTGATCAGTGCATGGAAAATTTGGGGGGGGGGTGATGTGAAATAAAAAAGAAAAACTGTTACCTGTGGAATTCATGTGTATTTCAAGTGTTTAACAGAGAAACAAAAAAAATTAAATGCAATTCTGAACTGAAGTTGAAAAAGAGACAAAATACTATCTAAAGACTATGTGAAGAAGTTATGGACAATACTAAAATATATGACAATGGGGTTTATGAACTGGGGGTTGAGAACATAATGTTATATTAAAAAGAAAAATGAAAAATTGTGCATATTCCAAGTGTGCTAAATGTAGAACATTTAATTAACAACTGTGATAAAAAATTTTATATTTGCAGAAAGTGGGTCAAAATGCAATATGTGAATTAAAGTGTTTTAAATGTGAAAAAATGGGACATTTATGGATAGATTCTAAAGAGAATATAAATGATGGGAAGAAGGAAATAAATACAAAAATAGAGGAAGAACAAGAAGAAGAAAAGGACAAGAAAAGCAGTATTTGGCAGGAAATGATGCAGACAGAACAGATAAAGCAAAATGGAAGGTAAACGGAAAGTAAGAAAATGAGGAGGTATCATAGATAAGTGAAGGAGAGGAGGAAAGATAGGGAGCTGTGAAATGAAAAAAAGAATACTAAAGGAAAATGGTAACATATTGGAAAATAAAATAAATAGGTTTAAGTACAAAGGAAAATAAAAAACGGAAAGGATAAAAAGGAGGAACAATAGAGACCAAAATTTTAAATTAAAAAAAATATATATAGTGAGAATTTTAGCAATAAATGTAAATAGTAGAAAATGTAACAAACAGAATAGGTTTCATAGAATGGTGTATTGCACATGATATTGATGTGATTATATTAGAGGATACAAGATTGTTAACAGAAGAGAGATTACAAACTGAAAAATTATGGGGTATGAGATCATTTGGAATTTAGGAAAAGAAATGTGCTCAGGGATAGGAATATTATACAAGAAATCAGTGAAGATAGTTGGATATTACTTTGTTAATAATGGGCAGAATAAAAGACTTGAGAAGGAAAGAATATGTATATAGAATAATAGTTGTGTATGCATATGTCATGAAGAAAGAGAGAGTATGTTTAAGAAAATTTTATATTATGTACATGCAAATATGGATATAATAGTAGGTGATTTTAATTGTGATTTAAGAAGAAGGAAAAAAGAGGGTAGTGATATGTTAAAAGTAAGCAGATGTGGAAAACTAAATATTTGGGATAATAAAATATGGAAGTATTGCAGAGGAGAATTAAGAATGGAGATAGGTTATTTTATTATTTCACAAAGTCTAAAAGTAATACAAAAAGGAACATTAAATACATGCTTTTCAGACCATTTGGCTATTTGGATATAGATGCAGGAAAAAGCAGGTATATTTAAATAGGGAAAGAAATTAAAAGATTGAATTACAAAGCATGGGATAAAGAAGGGGAATAAATGATTATGCAGTTATGGAAAGATCATGTAGGTTTGCAGGAATATTACTATACCTGGATACACTGGATGTTAAATTTTGATGAAAAGTATAAACTGTATTATTTGGTGGTGCAGGACGTAAAAAGAAAAGAGATCAAAAATAAATATAAAGTAGTAAACAATGGAGCATTTTTAGATTTAATAAGGGACAAAAAAGAATATTTCAGGAAAAACAAATGATATATATGAAATGAAAAGATCAAAAATCTACTGTTTAAACAAAAAAACGCAAGGAAAAGGAAGAAGAACAGAAATGTAACAAGAGAAATGAAAAAATGAAAAAAGGAGAAATTGTTAACAGTCAATAATGCATACAATTACAGAACATGTAAAAATATATTTAAGGAAAGAAAGATTAAAATAAAACAAATATGGACAGTAAAAATGTTAAAAAGTACAAGATAACAAAGAACTAGAAAAAGAAATAACAATAGAAGAGTTAAATAATATATTGAGATTAGTTAATTTAGAATCAGCAACAGGGCCTGATGGGGCAGAATATCACAATAAACATAAATGTGTGAATATGGTGGAAGAAATATTCTGTTAAAGTATTAAATGAATAGTTAGAGGAAAGTTTTAAGCAGAAAGAAGTATATGTTGGAATAATAATGTTTTCATGGAAAAAAGGAGAAAAGAATGACATACGAAATTTGAGACCAATAGTACCTAACCATACGAATTATAACATTTTTATGAGAATAACAGAAAAGAATGGAAAATAGAACACATAAAAATAACCAAAGTTACAATACATACTGTAAAAAGGAAAGGTAGTCAAGAATTTTTAATGACAGTAAGAGAAAAAGTGGATGAAATAATGAATAGAAAGACACAAGTAAAAATATCAGTAGGTGACTTTAATAAGGCATTTGATAAGGTACAATATGAAATATAGTATATAATTAAAACTTACAATATAAGTGAGAGAATAAGAAAGATATGTTACTCAGCATACAATTAGAATAAAGTGTTAGTAAATGGTTGTCTAAATCAAGATGCATATATTACAAGTAGTATACAACATGGATGTCCAGCAAGTAGTATGTTATTTAAGTTGGTAATTAATGCAGCTGTTAATAAGATGAATGTAGAATTGGAGGTATCAGAATATAGGAGAATAGAAGAAATTAGATTACCAATTATATTACCTTATGTTGATGATATCTTGTTAGTCATGAAAGATAAAGTATGGATGGAGGAAGCTATTAGTCAGTTAAATACATCTTTGGAGGCAATTGGTTTGAGTATCACTACAGAAAAGACCAAAGGTTTAGGAGATGACAGTAAAATAGTGAAAATTGAACTTAACATACATGAAATAGCAATACTAGGAATAAAATCTGAAAGTGAAATAGCAATGGGGAAAAATAAAGAATATGTGTTTATTTTTGAAAACATAAAAGTTGCCTTAGAAAAAGAAAGTGTATTTAATAAATTCTGTGTTATTGGGTAAAATTGCACATTTGGCAAATGTATTTATGATCCCTACAAAGTATGAAATGCACATAATGAGAATGTTTTTCTCTGTATGGTTATCACGATTGAACCCAGTTAAAATAGGAATATTATATGTTAAGAAACAAGATGGAGGGTTGAGGCTAATAAATCCAGTGGTATATATTGCATTATCAAAATTATATAAAGTGTTGAGATGGATAAAAGAAGATATTGAGTCACTAATAAGTAAATTATTAAACAATAAGTATGAAAAAATATTGCATATAATGAGTAAATTTAAAAGAGGAAAATAATGCATGAATGGAGAAATGAAGGAATATGAAAAAAATTCTGGAAAATATGTATAGGGGAGGTTGAAGAAAATGGAATATTATGGTATAAGAATATTATGAACAAATGGCATTATATTTACCCATGGGAACAAGTAGGAAGAAAGAAAACTAAAGTGTTAAAAGCAAGAATGGAATGGTGTAAAATATGTAGAATGTAAAGATTTTCTTTGGAGTCTGTGTGTATAAGAAAATTACCAGTGAAATGGAATATGCCTTATAAAAAGATAGAAGAAACAATGTGTACTTATTGTGGGGAAGCAGAAACAGAAGAACATGTTTCTTGAAATGGGAGAAGTTATGCAAAAAATATATTTGGAAGGGGTACAAATGTGGAAAATATTAATATGGACATGCTTGAATTTGGTTATAAAATAAAAGAAAGGAATATATAAAGCAAATTGATAGGAATATGTTTTACAATATATGCACAATATGGAATGAAAGATTGAAGGAGATAACATTTAAGGGGAAATGGATATTGGCAAATATTTAAAAAATAAGATTTTTGTTGTAGGTAAAGGAGTGGGGGTACAAAGATGATTGCTACATGATGAGAGATAAAGATGAAAAGAAATTTGTAGGATATTGTAAATGTTTTGGAAATTATTGTAAATAGTATACAATATGTAAGTAGTATAAATATTGTAAAGAATTTGTTCAGTAAATGACCGCTACTCATAAAGGATGTTCTTGTTCCATTCATAGTACAGTAACAGATAGAAGAACACCAGTCAGGGAGATTCAAGAAGATGGATAGTAGAGAGGCAAACCACTGTGCAGTGTTTGAAGATTCTGAGGAATATCTTTCAGCAGATTATGCATGTTTCATCAGAAGCAAACATTTAAAGCAAAGATGGATGTTTTATTACAACCCTCCAATCAGGAGAGTTGTGGGATGGTATTTGGAGTTAATTGTTGCTGCAGAGCAAGCTGGAGAGTGGAAAAGATGTTTCATGGGGTGAAATTATGGACAAAATGCAATCAGGGGAATCAGAAGCTATTTTGAAAGAAGATTATCAGACAAAGAAGTGTTATGCTGAGGCTGTTAAAGAAACTGCAGGGAAAGTGATGAGGGATGAGCAGAGGAAAGGACATGCCAATGTTCAAAGCAAATTCATGGGAAGAATTCAGAATAAGAAGAAAAAGAAATGGACAGACATGAGATTTGGGATAATTTAATGGTCCCATTTTGAGTGAAGGCGTAGGTGGTAAGATTTTTAATTCTTATTCATAAATATACATTTTGTAACATTACTTTTCAGAATCCCTGTTCTGGAAAGTTATTTGGGGGGAGTAGGAGAAGAAAAAGAAGTGTAATCCATGGAATTCTTATGTGGTTAAAGCATTTCACAGAGAAACAAAAAATATATGTTCAGTTTTGAACTGAAGTTGAAAAAGAAACTTTAAGCAAACTTTTTAAACAATTAATGGACATTAGTAAAATCTATGGTAACAGAAGACTATGGATTGGGGAGTGGGTCTGTCATATTGCACTGAAAATGGAGAAAGAAAAATGTCCATATCCCTGGTATTATACGTGTAGTGGGTAACAGAGATGTTGGAAAATATTGTGGACAACCAAAAAAAGATGATCATTTGATCAGTAACTGTGACACGAGGAAATATAATATGTGTGGGTAAACAGGTCTTGAGGCAAAAAAGGGTACAGTGAAATGTTATAAATGTAACAAAATTGGGCATTTATGGATGGATTTTAATGTAGAGAAAAGGGATGAAGAAGAAAAAAAAGTGAGGACAGTATTCAAAGAAAAGAAACAGTCCCAATAAAAGATAAAAAGGAAGCAGGGAAACAAGATCAGTGTAGAAATAAGATAAGGACAAGGAGAAAAATAAAACAGACAATAATATAGTAAAAGGTTCTGAAATAAATGATGAGGAATATATATATTTCAAAATAGCAAAAGGTAAAAAGAATTCTATTGGCAGAAGAGAAAGAGACTGAAAAACAAAGTTTAAAAGGAATATGTATAAAAGAGAAAAAGAAAGTGAATTGATGCTGCAGATGAGATAAATATTTCAAATTTAACCAATTTCTGGTAAGATACAACATAGACATAACAACAACTTTAGAATGCTTTCAGTAAATGTAGTATCAAAATATAAACAGAAGAATAGACATCCTAAATCAGTGAAGCAAGTGTGATGTTGACCTAATAATATTAGAAGATTTTCAACACAAGAAGAGAGATTACAAAGAAACTTTTGAGATGATACACAATATAGAACTGAGGAAAGGAACTATGTTCAGGCATAGTTGTATTTTGTTGAAAGTCAATGAAAACATTAAACATGACCTTGGCAATGACTGGAGGATTAACTATTGTAGCTCTCAGATGGCATAATATTTTATTTAGAATTACAACATTGTATGCCTATCTTACAAATAAAGGAAGGGAAATGTATTTCATAAAATTTTGGATTATATAATAATTAATATGAATATAATATTGACAGGATATTTTAGTTGTCATTTGAGAGGAAAATAAGTTTAGAGGAAATGATGTTAAGAAATTTTTTGAAGCTATATAAAATATGGCAATTTAAAGAGTTGAAATAATAATTTGTGGAATATAATTGAGGTATATATATATATATATATATATATATATATATATATATATATATATATATATATATAAAATGGAACAGATTATATTATTATACCACAAGTTTTAAATATAGCTAAGGAAGAGACATTTGTAGCCCGCTTTTCAGATCATTCAGCCATATAGATAGAAATATAAGAAAATAAACTATATATCAGATTGGGAAGAGGAATATAAAGAATAAATGATAAATTATGGAATGAAAATGGAAAAAAGTAAGTATATGTTTTTTCACTAGAGTGTGTTATAAAAATTGGCCTGAGTAGTATCTAGCTTTGAAAGAAAAATATCAAAAAATTTTTTTAGAATGGCCTTCAGATGTTAGAAAAGTGGACAAACAAGTTTTAAAACAATGTTTATGGATGCTTTTAAGGATTTGGAAAGGAACAGTGGAGAATATTATGTGACAGAACAAACGGTTTATGAAAAGAATCAACACAAAATTAAAGAATTATTATTTAAGCAAAATATCATTTACAAGGTAAAAAAATAGGTATCAGCTTATTTGAGTAGCATGATTAAAGAGAATACTAGTATAATGAGAGAAATGAAAGATGATAGAGGAAAGGTAAGAATATCTCAGGAACAAATTCTGAATATTGTAATTAATTATGTAAATAAAATGTTTCAAGATAGAAAGTGCAAAAAGAATATCATGTTTAAAAAAAACTGAACAAGAAAATAATGAATTGGAAAATGAGATTTCCTTATATGAATTAGATAAGGTACTTACACAGGTTAATTTACAGTCAGCGTCAGGATCAGATGGAATATGATACAAATTGTATAAGAATTTCATAGACTGGCAGAAAAAGTACTTCTCAAAAGTTATAAATGAGTGACTAAATGAAGAATTTATGTATAAATGTTTACACAGTTGTATACTTAAATATGTATGGAAAAAGTTAAATAATGATACAATTGAAAATTGGAGACCTGTGGTATTGAATAATACAGATTATAAGATGTTTATGAAAATAATTTAAAATAGAATGGAAAGTAAAATGAAAAACATTATGGACAATAGAAGATATATTTTAAATGGAAAAGGATGTCAGGAATTATTATTCATAGTAAGAGAATTGTGGGAGATATTAAAAATAGGACCAAAATCTTGATAGGAGATCTAAATAAATCTTTTGATACAGTAAAACATGAACATTTGTTGACAATTATGGAAGAGCATAACATTAGTAAGAAAATTAAGAATGTATGTTATTCTGCATAAAATAAAAATAAAGTTAGAATTTTAGTGTATGGATGGTTAAGCAAAGAAATAGATATAACAAATGGCATACATCAAGAATGCCCTATGATATAGTATATTATTTACATTAGCTCTGAATGTATTAGTTAGAGATGTACATTTCTACTTGAGAGGTGCTACTTATATTACTAATGGTTACTTATGCAGATGATATATTGATTACAAAAAAAAAGCATGGATTAAAGAAGTTATATGTTATATACATCAGTGTTTATATACAATAGACATGCATTTAAATAAAGAAAAAAAGTAAAGTACTGGGTGATATAATAAAGACAGGAGGAGTATCTTTCTCAGTGAAAGAAATCTCTGTGTTAGGAATAAGATTTGGGGGCAAAACTGTAAGTGAGAAACAATGGAATAGGATACTAGATGAAATAAAGGAGCTTTGCTGTTTTTGGAAAACATACAAGCTATGATTTTATAAAAATGTTTATTTGATTAATGCAGTTATACTGGGCAAGACTGCATACTTAGCTAGTGTTTATATGTTGCCAATAATCAACGAAAAGGAACCCCTACAAGTAATTTTTTTTTCTTTTATATGGGGTTCAAGATTGAAGCCAGTGAAAAGATGAGTCTTATACATGGACAAAGTAGATGGAGATTTAAGTACAAATATAAGTGGCACTGGGATTTGTTAAAAAAACAAACAAATGAGGAAAAGTATGTTAAAATGAAGTAATGAGATGTTATCATGGAAAAATATTTTTAAGGAAAATAAAAGATGAAATAGAAAATGAGATGAAAGTGTGGTAAAAAATATCACGATACAGTATTATTGTGTTAATCATTGGCTGAGCTAGTGGATGAAAAAGTTGAAGTTATAAAAGTGCACAAAGCATGGTATAATAAGCAAGTAGAATGTCAAGATGTTTTATCGAGATTGGTGATTTATAAATTACCAGTAAAGGGAAATATGCCATGTAGAAAAAAAATCAGTGAAAGAGTTTGTATATATTGTGGTAAAGAAGAAACTACAGAACATGTTTTCTTACAATGTACAAGGGTTGCAAAATTGTGGGAAAATTGTGCAAAGAAAATTTCTTTGAATATATAAAGGAGGTATATTAAATAATATGGATATGATTATGTATGGATTTTATAACAATAACATAAGGAATATGTTAGTAAGATACATACAAATATTATTTTATGTTGCATGGACCATTTGAAATGAAAGGCTAAATTAAATTATGTTTAATATTAAGTGGATACTACATGAAATTGTAAGAAAAAATAGATGGTGGTTGTGGAAAAAAGTGTGGGGTTCAAATAAGGTAATGAAAGTTTAAAATGATGAAAAGCAATATATCTTTGATTGTATGATAGTAAAAGAAAGGAATGAAAATGTGTACTCTGTATAAATTTATAAATATGTAAATATATAAATTTGTAAATAGTATTATATGAGATGTTTTTTAAATAAAGAAACTCTACTATTTTTGCTAGGTGCTGTGGAATTTTATACATGTACCTGAGCTCATTTTAAAGTCTCATATGAAGGATGACACATTCACAAGTGCAGCATCATCCTTATATCTCACTGCAGTGTCAGCAATCACCATAGTGTGGTAATAGAACCCATAGCCATCTGTACCAAAGATGAGTACCCTACCTATTGCACCAATAACACAGTTCAAGCAAGCCCCAGGTGATCTTGAAATCTACTTGCAATTAAAGAGATTTATAATGGAAATCAGACATCTGGAATTTGAGGAATCAAAGAAAATGACACAGCTTGAGGTACAAAGAGAGAAATAGCAAGTTGAAGAGAGAGAGGTAAGCAGCACAGAATGAAGGGACATATTTGTCCTTCATCAAAGATACATGAACTGGGAATGGGAAAGCTTAACTCTGAATGCCAAAGTACATACTAGAGAATTTCAACAGAATGAGGAATGGGATGCATTTGAATTTTATTTGAGATTTAAAAGGGAATATAATCAATTTCAAATTAACAAGAGACAGGGGGTGTGGCTCGTAACTCCTCTAATAATGGGTAAAACCATATGCTGTATTAAATTGACTGCTTTAGTATGTTTGAAATATTACATTGACAAAATCTTTATTTGAATGCATTAAATTTATAGAACATGGAAGAACATAGAAGAAAGGTGGATGTCAGTGTCAGTGATATTGCAGAGATAAGCTCTTACTTTCCTAGGTTGGAGTGGATGTTAATTAATTACATTTGAAAGGATATCAGGCCTTATGATAAGGAGGCAAGTGTTCAGTACATGGCATAAGAATCAGTTTAGCAGACCAAGAATTTAACATTTGGGAAGAGATGAAGTAAAAGGGGATAACCTTGTAGTAGTGGGCGGTGGTGGTTAAATGAACATTGGGCTATGGGGTTTCGAAACCATGGGTCCCATAGTTTTTTTAAAGCATGCATACATACACATCCATACTCCTTTGGATTTACCAACCTCTTTTTCAGGTTCCCTATCACACTGTCAAAAGTTCAAATCTCTGAAGACGATATGGTTGAGATCATATCACCGAGGATTTGAATTGCCAACAATTGCGTATTGGGATTGCTGTACAGTGCATAACCCAGGATTTGCCATTTTCCTCAGTATAGTGTGATCGAGGAGTTGCTATATTTAAGTTGTAGGGGGTGTGGGGGGTGCAGGAGGCTTGCCGCCCTGCAAAAATGTACAGGTAAGTTGTTCTGTGTTTTTTTTCCTTTTTCAGCAATGGTCTTGACCATATCGTTTTTGGAATTTGAACTGTTGATGAAGTGATAGTGATGCATTTTTGAATGTGTATTAATCTAATAGATTATTGAAAATTATAATTATTGTTTTATAAAGCAAAATGTGAGCATCTTAAGTGTGAAATCTTGAACATGTTTCCATGAAGACAAAAAATACGGTTTTACTAAACAATAATAACAAAATGACATATTTACAAACATTTCACTCATGAAAGACCACTCAAAATGCTATCATTATAACCCACCAATGTCCATACTTATCAATTACATCCACTTTATTACCTTTGTACATCTTGATGCTCAATAGTGTTAAAGAAGTCCATTGTAAATTATTTCAACTTGCTTTACATAAATGCACTAATCTTGCAAAGTCAGACCAATGACTGTTTAACTTCATAATGACAGCAGGGTGAGTTGTTTTCATTTGGAGACATTCCCTGTACTCAGCAATTATAGCCACATTTTTAAAAGTGTGTACAGTGGATGTCCAGTTGTGATAAAAATTATAATAATTTCCAGAGTAATGAAGTTCAACTTTATTTTATATAAATGTACATTAGCTATAGCAATGCATTCCAGCTTATTTCACACAACTTCACACTAATTTTAGTAAAGCCATATTAATGGCTGTTTAAATGAACAAGCAAATGTTAAAGTTCCTTTCAACCACAGAAAACTCCACAATCCACACTGCAAAATTATAGCCAATCTGTTGACTGTGCACAGGCCAGATGTCTGTTTGTTATAAAAAGAGCCTTTGCAATGCAGTTTAAATTAATTTCATATACAGTAGCCACAATAAAGTATTCCAACTTATTTCACAGAAATGCATGCTAGTTCCACAAAGTCAGATAAAGTACTGATTTAACAGAGCAGATGACAAGAAGGTAGGTTACTTTCATCAACAATAGTCACCCACACACACAGCTTTATAGCCACATTGGAAACAAATTCTCCTCAGATGTCTGATTTTGATAAAAAAAGTAATGTCCATAGTAATGTGTTGCAAGATTTCTTCATGCAAACACATACAGTAGCCATAGTAAAATATTCAGCAGCTACCAGATTCAACTAAAGGTTTGAGCGGATAACAGGCTGCTTCCTGCAGTCTGTGGTTCAGAGTTTGATTCCTTCAATGACTTACTGTGTGATGTTGAGCAAGTTATTTAACCAGACAGTGCTCCCAGATTTTCTTTGAAAAGCGGTGCTTAAATGCAGTGTACTTACATTGTTAGACATGAATACAATAAAAATTCCAAATTTATTCACATAAATGCACAGTAGCCCTGAAAATCTAGACTAATGACAACATGAAAAAAGTAAATGGCAAGTAGGTAAGGTAATTTTATCCACAGACAGGCAATCTCCCCATGAGGTTTTCAACATGGAGCAGTACTGCAAGGTTTTGACAGCATCTGCTAATCGCAGCCTTAGACAAGGATTCACTAGGATCACCAAACATATGCAAATACAGATGGTAGCTCAGCCCTATATTTAAAAGGTAAAAAAAAAAGTTTTATTCTAGAGACATACTAAATTAGTACATAAAACTGTTCCTCTGATTCCCAATATGCAAGTTTTCATTATCTCTATACAGCAAGTGATCTGTTTTTCCATAGATCACTCACTTTCAGAGTGGGCAGCATTGTCAACATTACAGTTAATACATCAAAAGTTTAATCAGTAAATGACTTATACCAAGCACCTTTAAATGATAACAAATAGAATTGGCATAGAGAGCCAAAGAACCTAATGTTGTTCATGCTGAGTTTGCATCTTTTACTGCATTTTGTAACCACACTGCAACATTTCTTCTGACATTACTACTTCTTTCAGCAGACATATCAACATATTAACTGGTGAGTCAGGACAGTGGAGCAGACACCCATACCCTTAGTGTATCCCATGTTAACAATTGTTGTATAGTAACTTTTATGGATCAGTAAATGAAGAGTTATTATCAGAGGTTTTGTGATACGTAATTTAAGAACCCAGCAGTTATAGACACTTTGTGGACTCTGTGCCCTTCAGGAATCTGAATGTGATAAAAATAGCCACAGTAAATGAGTAATTTACTACTTTGTTTTACACAAACAGTAGCTAAAGTAAAGTATACCAATGCTTCACAAAACTAATATTAGTCCTGCACATATATCTCAACTCCTTAGCTCAACAACTAGGGACAAAATCAAAACATAGTGGGGTGGAAAGGTTCAAAATCTCAACCTTTTAACGCAAAGCTCATGAACAAAGACAAAAATAATGGGGGCAAAAGTACAAAATCAAGGAGAGATTTTAAATTTTTACCTGAGATACTTAAAACTTAAAGCTGCTGAAACAGCAAGTTTTGTATTAGCATGCAATGTCTGAAGGATATGAAGTCTGCATCTTAATTTCTTTATTTAGAGAGGACAGTTCTTAATGATTTGCTAGAAAACCACAAATTGTATGAGTGACAGACCAAAAATATGACAAAAAAACAGGAACATTCTGCAAAATCATAGACAGGTCAGAGATGTGGTCCTGCAAACCAGTATAATGACCAATGACAGTAATCTGTTATTTTCATCTATAGTCAGATATCATATCTAGCAATTACATACACTTTGTTGCCTGTGCATTTCTCACATGTTGGATTATAATAAATAAAATAGTAAAACTACTGTGTATTTCACCTTAGTTTTACATAAAAACACAACTGTTCATTAACTCCACAGTATTTATCCTGGAAAGCAGCCCACTTCCTGTATCTGGTTGTTTACCAGCATTTAGAAAAAAAAGAATGACCTCATGCTACCGCATGCACTGCTTCTGTTTTCTGCATGCATCTTCAACCATCCTGATGCTGTTAAATATTTAATAATTTTCTGCAAAACCTAAAAATGAATTGATCAAGTCAAGCATTCTGACCTGTCCAACTCACAGACCACTGAAGCTCTGACTGCTACGAAAAAGGGTGCCATGTAATGCAGGTTTATTTATTTTCTTTTTACATTTTTTCTTTAAGTAGAGAAATGTGGCATTAAAAAACAAAAACACAAACAAAAACAATAATTAAAGAAACAAGTGGTCCACAGCACCCCAAGTTAGCCACAACTGTGGCACCCTACTCATGAATCCCCTTTTAATACAGACTCTGTATAGTGACCCAAACTGCCACTATTGTAATCTACCACTGGTTGCATATAGAGTATAATTAGTAAAAATCGTTAAAGTTTAACATAAGAGTCAAACTGGATAACACTTTCACATGTGGTATTTTTATAAAAACTCTTGCATCACAATAGTCCATTCTAAATACAATACTTTTATGTCTTTATCTCATAGTTCAGTATTGAGCACTCCAAACTGACAGTATTCTAAACACCTGACTCACTGCTCTTTAGATCCAGTCCTTAATCAAGTGTGATCCTTTTCCCAGTAGTGGTTTAATAAAATCTGGAACTGTTTTGCACATTATAAACTAATACAGACACAATTCAAATTCTGATACTCAGTAAACAACCACATGTTTCAGAAGCAAAATCCATTGTATCAAGGATGGAGTGATGTTAATTAATTCAAATCTGTCATATTTTTGCTGTAATTAACATTATTATTATCTTTCCTTATTTTATGGCTGGTTACTTAAGTGTCAAGGTAATTCAGATTTAGAAGATCTGTATCCCCAGCACCAATAATGAAATCTGCCCCACCTCTCTTCTTGCATGTGTTAGCTGCAAAAGAATGTTCTAGATAATGGCAAAGTTTGCTGATTACTATTTCTCGTTCTTTCTCTCAACTGTCTCCCTCCCTCTGTCTCTCTCTCTATCTCTCTCAAGACTTGCTACTAAAAAAGGCTAGTTTATTTTTATTGAATGAACATTCTACTTCTGGAGCTAAGTTACTCTAAATCTTTACTCCCGAAAATGCCTTTAACTAAGAAATCCGTTTGCTACACAGCACTGGTGCTACCATATTCATAGGACCACAATCCAGCTTTGCCAGTGTTGAAATATATTTCTCTGAAGTTGTTCTAACCTTGTGGAACAAACTCATTTATTATTTTGGGTATTACCTCATTCAGTCATTTTAACACGTGTGCTCCTTGAGTGTTAAAAATCCATTCTAAGCTACCATTACTTTACATTATATTTGGTTGCAAGTCAGTTGAGAGAGTATGAAAACCTATAGGCTACTCTTAGTTGTCTGAGTGACTTTGCAACTAACAATTATTAAAAGTTGAAAATGAAGATATTTAAATGTCTTTACTGTATTTTCACATGCTCTGCCGTTACTTAAATATTGTGCATTTGTTGGTATAAAAATAAAGTATAACAAAGGTTAAAAATCCAGTAGTAGATCAGAAATGCAACTTGCATAACAGTACTAAATTTTAATAAAGTCAAAAAAAATGATTTCAACTCAAAACAATTATAAAATGTAAACATTTACCAGAACATATTTTACAAGATCAGCTATTGTTTCTTTCATATTAAATTAGATGAAACTATTGCTTATTCATTGAAGCTGACAGAGATGCCTTTTATAAGGTAATAAAGAGAAACAAATTGGTGGGTAGGACCTTTCAGTGCAGTCTTATTACAGGCCATTTGTCATTTCTGATCCTTATTCATTCAGGCCCTAAATGGCACCACAAGTTTTTTTCAGATAGCAGTGATTTACACTCCAATTAGCATATGTGCAACAGCCGCAACCTGCAATTAAGTAAACTGCAGCCAGAGTGTTCCATCCTGACACAGTTCTTAAATGATAGACTGGATAGCCTTCTGTAATTCAGTACAGCTCTTAAAATGATTAATTTGGAATATGCTTGACACTTTTTAGAACATCAATATGTCATTTGAAAACTACTATTTTGTGGATTTAGAGGCAGTGTGTGCTATCGTATTATATGATACAAAATGAATTTTTTACTGAGGTACATGTAAAACAAATATGGCTTTAAAATAACAGCTGCAGACATTTAATTAAGTTGGCTTATTTGCTGACTTAAATTTTATAGTTTGCTGTGACATATAAATGACCTCTAAGATGAAGACTGACTTTTAAAGATAAGGGAATCAATACATGTTGTCTGTCTGTCTTTCTATGTTTGTTTACATACAGTATATCAGTACTTTCTCCAGAGTTCATTAATGTGTTTATTTATTATTTTTAATAAGAAATATATAAAAACAGTTTTTAAAGAATACTTTTTATTGAGTTGGTTTAAAAAGTAAAAAATATGGAAAAAGAGTGAAAACTTTGCAGAAAAAACACAGACAAGCTGATTTCAGAAAAGCATTTGAGGCTGGTTTTGCTGATTGTGATAATGAGGTACCAGAAGAAGTGATTGAAATAAGCAAAACAAACCTCAAACTTTTTTCTGAAATCAGCTCATCTTTGTTTCTTCTGCAAAGTTTTCACTCTTCTTCCTTAACTTTTACTGTTTAGAGCAACTATAAAAAAAGTTCTTTTAAAAAGAAAACTTTGCTTTATATTTTTTACTTTTAAGTCTTTCAGTAAAATATTGTTTTTATTGTGCAGGGAAATGTGAGCGAGAGAGTGTGTGTGTGTGTGTGTGTGTGTGTGTGTGTGTGTGTGTGTGTGTGTGTGTGTGTGTGTGCATGTGTGCATGTGTGCGCGCGCATCTGCACAAGTCTGTAATAGTGGGACTCTGCAGAAGGACAAAGAGACACAGTCAAATGCCAGCTTCAATAAAAGCATTCTAAATAAATTCTAAATAACAATACAATATTTTCATATTCAAAATAAGAATTAAAAACAATATGAGTTCTGGGTTATCAAGCTGGAGGAACCTACTAGAAAGCATTCATTTATAATTTGTTGATTCTTATTCTTGCAGCCATTTGGTAGTTAACTGGTAAGTCACATAGTGTATTGACACATTATTTACTACGAAATGAAAGGAAGCAGAGAAGTTAGCTTGTTTCTACTATCCATACAATGTGTCAGGTATATTTAGAACAATATATACATCTGAGTCATGCCCAAGGATGCTAGGTCTCTATGTATTAGGCATTTAAAACTGCAACACACCAAATCTTGCCATGTACAGTTTTCAGTAGCACAGTATGACAGCTTCCAAAGCAGGTGATGCTAGTGAAGTGTTGCATAAATTAAAGATCGGTAAATACTTTTAATAAAATATTGCCAAAAGGATATATATATATATATATGGATCTAGGACTAATTACCAATGACATGTGTCAATGAAAAAACACTTTAGTGAAAGTCTACTAAAAAAAAGATAACAGTAATCACATTTAGCCCCCCTGCACCCCCATGTTGGGGGCTGTGCCTCCCACACCTCCCCACTTTTATATTCTCACTCCAGGATCATACTACAGTGGGGAAAAGGGAATATTCCATTATCCCCACTGTGCTGGGATCTCAGCAAAAGTCATTTTCTCATGTTTTTTCTTTTTTTTACTTTCACAAAAGTATGCTCGCCCATTTCAGTTTCAATGAAATGAGCAGGCGATCATTAGTCCTAGACTCTCTATATATGTGTATACATATATATATATATATATATATATATATATATATATATATATATATATATATCTGTATATAGTTCCCCCCCACAAAATGTTGAAACCAATTTTATGCAGGGGGGCCCTGCCAGTTGTATATACCATCTCCAAGGCTGCACAACAGTATTGAAGGGGAAAATTCAGTTGGCAACATTTTGCACCTTCAACAGTTTGTACTTTTGAGAAGCACAGAGGCATTATGTATATGTATATATATATATATATATATATATATATATATATATATATATATATATATATATATATATATTGCAATGTATTTAATAAACTATCCTTGAAATTTAGAGTAAATGCCATATGATTCCCTGCCATTGATGTGAAAAACTGAAAGACATCCTACCCAGGTGTGTCATATAACTTGCATGCATAGGTTGCATGCATTTGTTTTCATCTATCACATTTTGTTTTCTAGGCAGTTTTGGGGTGAGCTTTTTCCACATGACTGCAGCTATAATACACAAGCATCTTTCAGCTCATTACTACGAAGGCAGGTCTGTAGAATGTAGATCTAGAGGCATCACCTTATAGAATAAAATGTATTCTTACTTGGAGTTAATTTTCTAGAGAAGGGCAGTACCTGCATAGATTTACTTAAAATTTAACCAGTTTAACAGAAATTTATCACTAGCTGTTACCGGACACCATTTGCATTTACTTATTACAGCACAGGGGTATTCATGCTTAGCAATTATGTGAATAAATCTCAGTATTTTGTTTCTGCTTTTGGAATATGTAAAGTTCTGCCCTGAGAGAAGGCCAATGACTGGCAAAGCATATTGTATTCTAGGAAGAAGGATATTAATTGGGATGGCTTATATTGCTTCTTTAATGTGAGAATACGAAGACTTATAAGTTATTGTTAGTTGTTTTTGTGCCTTTTGCAGTTAAGTTCCAACATGTGAGAGAAGGGAAAGATTTTAGTTGATCACAAGACCTAAATATCTTTGTTCTGTAACTGTGGGCAAATTCCGACATTAAGAAGTCTTTGTTGTAAACTGAAGTGATCTCTCAAGACATTGTGGTGAGCCAAGGAGCATCATTGCTGCTTTTTATGTGTACAAAAATAAGTTGTTTTTATGGAAATACATCCACAGTAGTGCTAGATCACCACAACCTTCCCCTTATCATGTTAAATTGAGCAGATTAGGAGGAAGACTGCATACTTCCATATGGGAAATAATTTGAGTTCAGTTGTGCCCTACTGCTGAAAGACCCTAGCCAAGCACAGCCTTTGAATACTTAGTTGTAGCAGACGAATTGAACTTTGACTCAAAGCATCTGCCAGACCTTTTTCCACATTAGTGTGTGAAATATTAAGAGTGATGTCTCTTGCTATGGCTGACATACAGACAAGCATGCAAATGTAGAAAGGGAGCATGCCACTTTACATCCTTGCTTTGTTTAACAACCATATGAGAGACTTGTTGACTTACTAGTTGAGAGGAGAGTGAAAAAGCAATTCCTTACCCAAGGCTTTTAGGGTAAGGACTATCACCTTCAGCTTCAACTAGTGGATGTATAGCCATATCTTTTTAGTGATAGGGGGCTACACTCTCTGCATCACATGTAGCTTATGTGAGTTCCCCATGTGTCGAGTGATGAATCTGTTATCAAATCGGTGATGGGATTGGTTACACAAAGGGAGTCCATCCAAAATATCAGCAGGAATTGTGTACCATATTAAAAGATCAGAAGCAAGTTTAAAGCCCACAGTGGGCGTAAAGCTACTGAAACTTCAAAGTCGATTTCAGCAGCTACATACTCAGTCATGAAAAGTACACCATGAAGTTTATGGTACCCATAAAGCTAAAAAGGTGCAGTAGAATTTGATTCAAGATCATGTAATTTGTACATCACAAATTTAGCCTGCTCATGACCTGAATATTACATAAGGGATGAAGGAAATCAAATTGTGTCCAACTCCATACTAAGAAAGGCTTTCCACTGAGCATAGGTTCATAGGTTCATAGGTAGGTACTGGGCTATCTGCTCGAGGACATTTATAAGCCTGGCCAGAGTCTGTCAACTTTTACTGCCCCATTGATTAATTAACTGAGCCTCTTTCTGATCCCAGGGGTGTATTTTCTGTTACCCATCCACGTGTCAAGGTTTCTCTTGAAGAGTGTTAGTGAGGGGCTCTGCCTAATGTAGTTAGGAATTTTGTTCCAAAGCATGGGGAGTCTCTGTGACAGGAATCTATCCCTCCAGCATGTTCTATTTATTGAGTGGCTCACAGTGACTTGGAGATCTTTAGGTGGAGCATGTCCATCAATTCTGAGTTGGACATGGCTCTGTAAGTCAGGAAGAGATCACCTTTGAGTAAGCGATATGCCACTGTGTACAGTCAGAGTTTTTCCAGTTGGGCTGTATAGGACATATGTTTGAGGCCAGTAATCCTATTGGTGACGTGCTTTTGTGGTCTTTTCAGCTGTTGGAAGTGTCTTGTGAGGTACATCCCAAATGGGGCATTGTACTCAATGATGGGTCTGATGAGTGACGAGTAGAGGGGCACTATAACCTCTTTATTTCTAGATGCGAATCCCTTAGTAATTAGATGGGCCACATAGAAGGATTTCCTAACTACTTTGGCAATATGATTGTCAAAGGAGAGATTACTATCTACCTGGGTCCCCAGATCTCTTATTACCACTTCTGTATTAAGGGGGCTGCCACCTATGTGGTAAATTATAGGTGTTTTGTTTTTTCCAAATGGGATGACTATGCATTTTTTGGCATTTAGCTTGAGACCATGACTTTGACACCAGGCATCCATCACAGTAAGGCCCTTTTGGAGAATGTCCGTGTCAGCTGGACAGTCAGTTATGGCTCCCAGTTTGCAGTCATCGGCGAACTTGATTAGCCATAGTCCTCCTGTGTTTGCCTGTTCTTCTGAGAAGTATATGCTGAACAGTGGGGTCCCAGGACTGAGCCTTGTGGACACCACTTGTGACTGGTTTATAGTTGGACATGGAGCCCGCTATTCTTACCGTGTGAGTTCTGTCTGTATGTCAGTTGGCAACCCATCTCATGACATAGGGGTTTATGTTCAGGCTGGTGAGTTTTTCTATAATTCCTGAGTGGGGAATGGTGTCAAAAGCCTTGGTCAGGTCAAGATAGGCTGTGTGAACCACCTTCCTCTCATCTATGGCCTTCGTGACTGTCTCGAATAAGTCAACCAGGTTTAGTAAGTATGATCTACCCTTAATAAAGCCGAACTGGGTCGGGTCAAGTGTTTGGAGGTTCCCAATGTCTTTGTTAATGAGTTCCATAATAATGCGCTCCATAGCCTTGCAGACCAGGCTAGTCAGGCTTAAGGGGCGATAGTTACCAGGGTCAGTTGTGGCCCCTCCTTTGTGGAGCGGAATACCCATTGCTGTGTGCCATTCTATGGGCATGTCGCCTGTGGAGAGGCTGAGGTTGAACAGTGTGTTTAGGTGGGGGGTTAGTTCGTTCTGTAGTTCATGCAAGATGCAGCCTGGGACACCATCTGGCCCCACTGACACTGTGCGTTTGGCTTTTGAAAGTGCTGTTTTCATCTGTGCATCTATGATTTCCAGGACACTACTCTTTTCCAGTATTGTCGTGGCCCCTTTTGGGGGTGAGAGGGGGTGAAGTTTGTACTGAATCTTTCTGCCAGGATGTTGGCAATATCAGTAGGTTCAATATATGTTGTGCTATTTTGCACTAGCTCAGAGCATATCTGTGAGTTGCCACTTAGATTCTTAACATAGCTAAAGAAGGCTTTGTGGTTATCTTTCGAATCTTTGGCTATTTTTCTTTCGAAGTTAACCTTGGATGATTTTATGAGGGACCTTAGTTTCTTACTGATACTGATCAGGGATGTCTTTCCTTCTTGGGATTTGCTTTTGTTCTGAACTAGTTTCCTCCTTCTATTGTATAGCCTGTTTATGGCAGGGTACACCAGTCTGGTTTCCTTCTCTTAGGGGAGTGTGTCTTGGTTTTGCTAGGGTTGGCACAATTCATGCATCCTTGTAGGTGCTTATAGAGTGCATTTGTAAAGGTTCCTGCATCTTGGACACTGTTATCCTTTAGCGTGGGGGCTGTAAATCTTACCACCTCTGTCTTAAGTAAGGTGAAGTTTGCTATAGAACATTTTTTTACTGTGGTTTCCTTGGTTGGGGGTGGTGGTGGTGTGGTGTGGACATCCAGAGTGATTAGTTTATGATCTGAACTAACCAGTGATGGGTTGACCTCTGGTGTGGAACACCTGTCGCCCATGTTGGTGATGACCAGGTCCAATATGTTTTCACCTCTGGTAGGGGAGTTTACCAACTGATCCAGAGCATTTGAGTGGATAAATTCCAGGAAGCGCTGGACATGGGAGTTTGTACATGAGTAGTTTTCCCAGTTAAAGGTAGGGTAATTGAAATTGCCCAATATCAGGGTGTTTGGTAGGACCTTCATGTTGTCCAGTTTCTCCAGAAAGGAGAAGTGGTGGTCCTGGGTCATGGAGGGTGATCTGTTGCAGGCCACAATTTGCATTGCAGATTTGCCCGATGTTAGTTACACATGGATGATCTCATAGGTATCATGCTGTGCTACTAACCTGGAGATGTAGCTATCTTTGAAGAATATGGATACACCCCCTCCTTTTGTGTTTTGGTCCATGTTCTGTGGCTGAAATGTGTGGTATGAGTTGTAGCCCAGTAGTGCTGGCATGCTCTGTGGAGCCTTGAACCAGGTTTCAGTTACTGCACAGATGTCGATGTTCTCCATACTGAGGAGTGCTTTGAGCACGTGCATTTTGAGATTTAAACTCCCGGCATTGAGTAGCATAACCCTCATTTTTTTATTTGTGCTGTTTACAGAGGTGGGTTTGACTTTTGAGCCTTGCCTAAAAAAAGCACTATGGGGGCAGCAAGAGCCTTGGCCAGTATTCGAAAGCCTAGGGCTGACAGGTGCAAGCCATCTCTTGCAAAGCAACAAGGCCTGTCGAGCATGTCATCCCAGGCTGACAGATACTGTATCCCCTTTGAATGACACCAAAAGCTTAGCTAATTGCTGAAATTGATCATTTTTTCTTTATACTGTGGTATCATTCTTGGTGAGGGCAGGATGCTACTCAGGGTCAGGGTCATTCTCGCCTGGGTTACATGATCAGAGAGCTCCTCCATGTCTCTTTTCATGTAGTCCAGGGAGGTATATCTCAGGTCATTCACACCAACATGCACAATGACAGAGTCATATTTGTACTTGTTCTGGAGTGACCTGAGTGCTTGTGTTATGTGGCGGATTCTGGCTCCTGACAGGCAGCTAACAGTAACCTTCTCCTTGTCCAGCCTAGTGAGTGGGACATCAGTATGACTGACTATAGAGTCACCTATTACTAGTGTGTTAGGTATGTTATTTCAACTTAAGGGCTGTGATTTTGAGGCACACTGATTTTGTGTTTTATGTGTTGTCTGGTTTGTGATGGGAGGTGCAGTTTTTTTGGGTGTCTGCTTTGGAGGTCTCTGATGCTTTTGCAGGTTTTTATTTAGAGCCTCTGAGTATGATTTCATGTATCTATGTGTATTTTTTTTCCAGTGCTGGTTTAGTATGTCTGTGTGAGTCTGGAGGTGTGGTGCAAGTTTAACCTTCACCTCATGACTGCCTGTTCCATTCTTGGGTGGAGAGAGACTGTTTAGCTATATAATTGCATCTCTCGCATATGTTAATGTTTTGTGGTAGGAGGAGAGGGTTGTCTGTGTACATGAGGCGGTTGTAACATTGCCTCAGGATACCCAGGTTCACCAGCTGGACTGGAGAGTATACTTGAAATTGCCCTTTGGTCATGCCTGAATAGTAGGGTGAGCTGCTTAGTCGCTTGGTTGGTGAGGGGTGAATAATGAGCCTTGCCCTGCTGGGTAATCAAGTGTTGTGGTATATTAGTGCTTGATATTACGTCTGAGCAAGTGCTGGACTATAGGATGCTTTTTAAGTGCTTAGGTTGAGAGTTAGACTACTTTCAAGGGAAAAACTGAAGAGGAGACTTGGTGGAGCTGGGAATAATTTAGCCCTAGCTAACCAGCACTGCTCTGATGTGCAAAATCATGCAAACATGTTTTATGGCAGGGAAATGAAAGAGATAGAAATTAGCCAATAATGGCCTATAAACTACTAACTTCTGGGCTGGAACCACTCCTTCAGGGGCAGATGGCTGCTCAAAGCTCCCTCTCTCACAGGTGAACAGAGAAACCTCCTTCTATCCAAGTAAGGTATGGGCAACTCAGAAACTTGTAACACAGCCCTGAATTCAACACTAGCCTGAAAAATGGACTATACTAGTTTAGGAAGGTGTGAAACAAGAAAATTTTTTTTTGAAAAGATAAGGCAAAAACAGTAAAAAATACACGTAAAACAGCTTTAAATGACTAAAAACAGTAAAAAATACACTTAAAACAGCTTTAGATGACCACAAGCAATCAGAAAAGGCTTTTAAACAAATTAACCAATTAACCAATAAAAAAAATCTCAAAACTGAGTCCTGTTGGGTTGAGTCAAAGGTGATTTTCTTCAGCTTATGTTAACGCGCAAGGTCTGTAATGACTGGACCACTCACTGCAGGTCCACTTCCACAGAGTCACTGTATAGGGCTCTGAAGAGCTGCCTGTACAGATATGTAAGCATCATAAGACTTGTAGTGGAATTACTGCCATTATGTCCAGCATATTAGAAAACAAAATATTCTTGTCAATCACTATACTGAAATATCTCTGTCCTGTAAACTAGTTTTAGAAAAGAAAGTGGACACTTACAAATGCCCACATGACAGCATCTTTAACTAAAAATGATGCCCACTCAGAGGGTCCTAGAAAGATCTCTTGTCTGAACTCCAAATTTCAATATGTTAAAAGGCATCCATTATGTCCAGAGGACATCATTCTGGTGCCGTGTGTAGTATCTGCTGGAATATGGCTATCTGAAATTAGAAGTAGCTGATGTATGAGGTTGAGAATGAAATGTAAATTAACTATAGGAATAAAACCACCTACTCTCTTCATAAGCTGTGATAACCTTGATACTCGCTTATATAGTAGAGTCTGAACTTGTCCAAAAAAAAAAAAAAAAACTGCTCAAGTGTACTGATCTGTTACTTAAACCCTTTCTATGGAGGACCCATTTGCTTCACAATATGGCTTAAAATGATCAAATCTGGAACCACCAATTTTCTGTGATATCTCTCCAAACTGTGGAGAAGTCAGAAAGCCATTTTAATGGGCAGTGTGAGACCAGAGCCACAAGTGCAGAAGACAGCTTTGTGGAGTTATTCTCTTGGATGACTTAGAAGTACTCAGGATAGCAACAGTGTATGATGTTTGAGAGTTATGTGTGATGTTTGGTAGGCCTCTCCGTATTTTACTGTTTGAGGGTTGGGCAATCCTTGAAAAATAAAGGAGTGGAAAAATAAACTTGTTTGTAAATGCTCTCCACAGAGGTCAGAGACTGCTTATTCCTTAAGAGATCATTATTCAAGTTCTGGGCAGGCTGTCCAAAAAGCTCTTCCTCAGGAAATGGTCCAGGATTTTGTTCCTGAGCTAAACTTGTAAGAAGGATATTCTCAGCAACATTACCATATACAAACACACACATAAGCATATGATCATAGCAAAAGGATCAACACTGTCAAAATTGCATATGGTGCAACAGAACAGAAACCTTATGTAGAGTCTCAAATGTTCTTGAGCCCAGATTCTATGAGGCAGTCAAGAGTAACTAGAGCTTTTTTTTTCTCACTTAGAAATTAAATTGAGACAAGTAAGAGGAATAGTTGAAGATTTTGAAATCCATTATGCCTGGGAAATATATCCTTTTGCCACACCTTTACAAGGCTTAAGACTCATTGTCAGGCAGCAAGATGGCAAAATGATGTAGTCTTTGGGACCAATGCTGAACCACTAGAACTGCTTACAAGCCAATACACTGAACCAACCAGATGCAGATTTTTAAAAGAATCTATTTTTGGGAGAAGAAGATGCAATGTCAATGTACCATCAGGTTGCCTTTGATGCTATTCTGAGTGTGTGGCTTCAGCTGATGGATAATATAGTACTTCTAAAGCTTATTCTCCAGAAACAAAAACAGGAACTTAACAGCAGTCAACACTGTTCCAAATAAGAATAGCCAGTGGAGAAGAGGATGAAGAGGTGGCCTCACCATCTTTTTCTGCCTCAGGACATTAGCCTTGAGAAACTTTGTATTCCTATACAGTGTCGACTTCTACACATTGGAGTAAGTCCTCACATAGCCTCATGCAAAGATAAGCATATGGTTGGCAAACACTAAAATCAGAGAACAGGGAACTGGATCTTCACTGCATGCCAGCCAAGAGTGATGCATGTTGGGGAATAGCTTTCTGCAGGTTATACATAAGCTTGAAGACAAATTCAGAAAGGGTTAACTTCCCTCCCTTAATCAAGATACTCCCAGGTGTCAAAAATCTGCTAGAGGTTCTGCTCCTGAGCTGTGAACCTTGGTATGGGTCTCTTCATAGACACTCCTTAACCATACGCTGTCAGCTGAATGGCCTTAAAAGTCAAGGGAGGAAGATAGCCACAGTTTTGATGATCACTGAGCTATGATCAAGTAACTGAAGCAGCTGGTCCCCAGAATCAGACTGGTCAGCCAAAAACTCCAGTCACTCATCAACAAACAGGTGGGCAAGAACCTAAGATACATGCACCGGGCCATAGCCAGAGTTGTACATACTCTAATCTTTTTATAATCACTAAAGCTGAGGATAGGTTGCATCTCAAGCCCTCACAAGCAATGGGTTAGTTCACTGCTGAAAGAGATTGGTGACCTCAGCCTGACTTCCGAAATTTTGTCTGTAAGGCAGACCTCTGATTTATGCCTGGGGTTGTGAGTATAACTTTCCTATTAGTTTCCATCCTAAAACTAACCGACCTCCACAGTGTTCTTGGTCACAAAGCAGACCAATAAGTTCTCCTTTATTTGTCTTTGTGTATCCAGGTTGAATCTGTTATGTGTTGCAGATGTTTGTTCCCCAAGCTGGTAGAAGTAATGTCAGTGGGGGTCTTGATGGGTAGTTTGCTGGCCATGTAGATCATATCTCTCAACCTGGAAACATGAAAAATCTAGACAAAGGCCCATGAAAAATAGGTACAAATCTGTATGCTGATTAACATAAAATTTCCATACATAATTATGTAATCCCATCCACTCCAACAGAATTGTGGGATACCAACCTTCAAACACAAACCGAAGAACAGACTATCAAAATATTGCCCCAGCATCCCCTTACAGCCATTAAAATGTCTGATTACTTGGCTCTTTCGCCCCATTTACCATAAACACTGTAATGCGCATACTGCTTTACTTTTACAATGATTATTTGGATTTCATTTAAAACTTTTATTTTACATTTGATAGCACAAACTCTAATAGACATCTGCTAAACAAGGCAATACAGTCTCACAGTGAAAATAGACTTAGCATTAAAACTTCTCTGCCCTTAAAACTCACATCCATTGAAACAGCATTGAAACTCACATTCAAAGAAAATGCATCTGGCCAGTGGTGGATCAAGATTACCTTTGGGCTATTTTCCCCTCGCACACGAAACATACATGTGTTCTTTGATACACCTTCCTGACTGTATTAAATTATATTTCTTGTATAATACAGCACACTTGTTAGAGCACATTTTAAATGTATTGATTTGAAAATTTATACAGTAAGCAATGAAACAAAATGCATGAACTAATAATGCCAGAACTGCCCAATTCAGAACATTTAGATCATAAAAGTCTACTCAAACTTCTACAGTCAACCAGTATCAGTAAATATGCGCAATCTCTGCAGAAGTAAAAGTCATCTAAATAATTCCACATTAAAGAGATCTGTAACTAATGAAGAGGCTGCTACTAGCAAACGACTTTATATTTCATTGTTTCATCTACAAATAAAGTACCTGTTGCCCTTAAAGAATAAATTGCCTGTGTTACATTAAAAAATAAGCTTGTAATATTTCAAATGGGAATGGATGGCAAACTGATAACAGGTTCATAGTTACTAGGTATCTCCACCAAAGGAAGACATTCACAGGACTGCAGCATGCACCTCCTTTAAAAGTACAACACAGTACAGTATCAGCAATCCATCTACATACTAAGGGAGTAGAACACACAGTCTTCTGCAGCAGAAGCAAGTATACCAGCTATTGTGCTGCTAACAATGCAAGTGGACTTTGCATAAGCAGCACTAAACTTCTCTTTGCCTGAAGACTTGTGTAGCACAAGAAATCAGGAAAAAGTCAAAATGTGTTGGGGGGGGCTAAGGCCCAAAACTGGGGACATATTTTAAACATTTCTTGTATAATCTTAGAAAGTTGCTAGAATAAAATGTTGTGTTACTATGTGTTTCCTGAAAGATAGAAGGACTAAAACTTAAATGTCTATCATTATTTAGTGAATTCAGTTTTCACTGATTTGTTAGAAAACCACACATTTTATTTTTATTTTACATTTGTTTAACAAGAAAGTCCAACTTGGAAAAATCCAACTTCCAGCAGAGGCTCCACACACGTCTTTGTATCATGGGCAGAAACCCACACAAACACAGGAAGGACATGCAGACTCCACACAAAAGGCACTTTAGCCAAGAATCAAACCAGAGAGCCTCTTGCTGTGAGGCAATAACACTACCACTGCACCACTACACTATCTGAATTTTAAGAGGAACAGACCAAAAGTATGAGCCAAACATTCCAGACATTCTGTGAAAATGTGTACAATTGAGAGCTACAACTCCTTCAAACACACACACACACACACACACACACACACACACACACACACACACACACACACACACACACACACACACACACACACACACACACACACACACACGCGCGCGCGCACAATGTCAAACAGTAATTCAATTGCAGCTCCTACTAACACACCAGCTTGTGTGAACCACAACCTGAAAGAATTCAAATCACTTCAACTAAGGAATCATCATAAGTACAGTACTGTGTGATCAACCAGTAATGTGAATGCTTGTTCAACTTGTCCAGTAGAATTCAAATGCAGCTCCTAAAATACTTGTCCTCATTCTTACCAGGAGCAGCTGGGGAAATGCACACATGGCTCATACACTATGACCAGAAACAATGTACAGTGAATCCCTCAAGCCCTCAGCCAGTTCTGACAGGCTGGCAGGTTGTTGATGGAGCTGATGTTATTGTGCAGGCCTCTGCATGTCATGACGTCAGGCTGAAAAACAAAAAAAAATTTAAAAAAGCCTGGAAATTTGGAAATTAAGGTGTGCCACTCAGGAATTGTGGCACCCCATTATTTGGACCTCAAAACTGGTAAAAAAACAAGAAATTCTGTATGGCTGAGAGGTATGGCATAGATACTTTTTATATTGATGCTTAGACATGACACACATGCAAGGTGTTATGATGATGGCAAGAACTGAGATCTGATTCAAAGATGGTTGCCGTTCTGTGAACACTGCTGAACTGCAGCTCTCCATTTAACCTGAGGAAATCAAAACCCTGAGAGGATACTACAAAGTGTTTAACATAAAAACTTCGATAAACTTACTCTAATTACACTTATTTATCCTGGATTGAGAAGAAAAACCCGAAAAAAGGATTATATTTCACTGGATTACAACAGATTAGCTAGCTCTGCAGAGAGGAATATACAAAGGAACCGTGTGCTTTTTATACTGCAACTTTTTGTGTTCCAATAAGATGTCAAAAGAGGAAAAAAACATAGATACAACCACGACTAAAACAAAACTATCGGAATTGCAATCACCAGAAAAAGATGTGACTTCTAAATGACAAAAAATTACTAAAGCACAGGAACAACAGAAACTAGGGACTAAAGCTAAAGCTGATCAAGCTTTAAATATGGAGGATATCAAAACTGCACTGCTGCCTATACAAGAAGCTTTAAAAGAACTGACTTGTCAAATACAAACATTTGGAATTTCATGTACTCAGTTGCTGGAAAGAATGGATAAGATGGAAGCTCGATTTTCTGACACTGAGGATAAATTAGTTTTACTGGAAAAAAAATCTAATCTGCATGATATGGATATACAGGCTATACAAAGCAAGCTTACAGACCTGAAGAAGGGCAGAGCCTGAAAGCGCTTATCTGTGTTAAAAACTGCTTGTTGAATTTTGCCTTGTCATATTAAATTAGTGTTTTATCGAAGGATTGTGGTGGTCTACATTGGTTTGTTTGCTAAAGCTTACAGACCTAGAAGCCAGATCCAGGAGAAACAATATTTATTTATTTATTTTTATTTAACATTTGTTGACCGGGAAAGTCCGACTAGATTCCACAGATCCTGTTTTCAGTGGAGGCCCGGGGAGAAACTCTCCAGAAGCATGTCTTTAGAATGTGGGAGGAAACCGGAGTACCCGGAGGAAACCCACACGAATGCAGGGAGAACATGCAAACTCCACACAGAAAGCACCCCAGCCGAGAATCGAACCAGAGAACCTCTTGCTGTGAAGGGACAGCATTAACCGCTGCACCACTGTGCCACCCATTATTATTATTGTCAGAGGGATTCCTGAATCCATTCAGTATAATGAACTAATTCCATCCATACTACAAATATTTGCAGTGCTTTTAATTGATTCTGATAGTGTGAAACAAATCATCGTGGAAAGAGCACACAGAGCTTTGAGAGAGGTACAAGCATCTAATTTTCCTAGACCTGTGTATGTTAAAATGCTTAATTATCAGAATGTTAACAGAATACTTATTACTGCAAAACAAAGTGGAGGCTATATTATGTGGGAAAACAATAAAATATCTCTGACACAGGATTTACCTATACACATCAGACAGGCTAGACAATCTCTGTCTCCTTACTGCAAATTTCTTATTTACAAACAAATTACGTTTCAAATGAAATATCCTAATATGCTTATATTTACAGTGGATGGGTCCAAACATTCTGTTTCCACCAAAAATGAGGCAATAAATCTGTTCCTTAAAGTTTTCAAGGCTTTACCTGCATCAGAGACTTGAATTGAACTTTTGCTGGGGCTGGCATGCTGCTGAGGCTGGATTTATTGTTTATTGTGCTTCAAGGACTGGGTAATCCTTTGTTTGCATTTGTGAAGCTTTAGGCTTTTTCCTGAGTAATAAAACTGTTTGTTTTTCCTTATCTTGATCTCCTGCACTTGTTTCCTGACATTTTATGGCTTCTACAAACTGTTTTCGACGAGGAGGAAGACAGAAAATGCTTGAAATGCTGTCGTGTGTGTAGATTTCAATGTGACACTTCCGGGAGTCCGTCTGCAAAAACGGTCCCCCATAGCGAACATTTCATAGGACTTCCTGGTTTGGAAAACCAAAGAGAACTGTTTTAAACACTCTCTTGCTTATTTAACATTAAATAACACTGTTGTATGGTAATTTAAGCACATAGGAACATGTTAGGTACTTCATTTATTAAGATTTAGTCAACATTTTGTAGTTATATTATTTATAGAGGGTGCAGGGATTTAGTAATGTTTATTTAACCTGTCAGCATAGTCTTTAATGTTCTGTGTAATTTATATTATTTTATTTAGTTAGAAGTTTGCTTTATTATAAAACTAGTATAAGGTGAATGTATAACCAAGGATATTAGTAATTAGTTGTCTATTTGCTATAATATAGGGTTATATATTAGTATGTGTTCTTTTTTTTATATATATACATGTGGTT
The DNA here is from genome assembly GCF_019279795.1 of Protopterus annectens. Taxonomy (NCBI): domain Eukaryota; kingdom Metazoa; phylum Chordata; order Ceratodontiformes; family Protopteridae; genus Protopterus; species Protopterus annectens. Next base: position 232,304,954 of record NC_056725.1, on the reverse strand, counting down.
TATGTATAGATAGCTAATCTAACTACTAAAAGTGCATTATTTTTTTTTTACTTTATTCTTTTTACATATACTGTAGGGTTATATTTTCAATTCGATTTGTTTAAATATTAATTAACCAAAGAGATGTAGTTCATGGCAGTGTTTGTTAGAGACTGTTTAGTTTAGGCTTTGTCGTAGTGAAGTTAGGTTTTATAGGTCTTAATTGTGAAATGTGTGAAATTTTACATTGTAGTGCTTCTATATCTGCTTTTTCTTTTTAACCCTTTGTCATTCTATATTATACAGGACCTATACATCTCCTGGTCCGGGGTTAGAGTGGGTATGCACTGGTTGAGTATGGGATATAAGGATTGCTTCCAGACTATGTATGGTTTTGAATTTACTGTTTTTTTCTTCTATGATTTCTCTCCAAAACTTTCATTTTACAGTCAATCTTTGAAATGTGGGAATTAGATTCATGGAACGTTAAAGGGCTCCAGAACTTGAAGAAGAGAAAACTGTTGTTACATTATTGTTGCAGGCTAAGGCGTGGTTTATATTACTCCAAGAAATGCATTTAATGAATGATCAATGGGGTGATGTTAAAAAAAGAAATGGATTAGAGAAGTAGTAGTATCTGAAGGTAAGTCAAATAGTGCTGCGGTAGCCATAATTATTAAAGATCAATATAAGGAAAAGATATTAGATTCTAATACAGATAAAAATGGACAGTGGTGCTACGTTATTCTTTCGTCTACCTTATTTGATAAACCTATTGTACTTCTAAATATCTATGCTCCCTGTAATGATCAACAACTATTTATAGCATCATTGTATTCAATTTTAACACAATTTGATAGATATTATGTAATTGCTGGAGGTGAATGGAATACCGACCAGAATCCGAAGTTGGATAGATCTTGTCCACAAAGAGCATTTAACAAGCATGCTGTACTAGCACTGAATGATCTTAAAGAAGACTTTCAATTATATGATCCATTTCACTATCTGAATAACGATAATAGCACAAGTAATTTGACCTTTTATTCCCCATGTCATAAAATGTGGTCCAGAATAGATTTCTTCCTGATTTCAAGAGTATTGATCAATCTAGAACCTACAGTTATTACACATGCCCGTTATCTATCAGGCCATTTAAAAATTTCATTGAGTTTTACTAAGGGGGTAAAGGATACTTTGAGACAAAGAGGTTATAATTGGTCTCTTAATCCAAATTTATTGAATAAGGAGGATATAATACTGGAAATTACAAAGTACCTGAAAGACTTATTGATTGGTTTAGGGAAACAACAATATGCCCCAGATATTGAATGGGCAACAGTTAAAGCTCAAATAAGAGGGACACTTTTGCAAAAAGCATCTTATTATAAAAAGATATTAAACAAAGATATTCAAACTTTAGAAATAAAAATTAAATTACTTGATCAAGAACTGATTAAGGATTTTGATGAGCAAACAGAGAAGGAACTGATCAAATGTCAAAAGGATCTCTTTTTATTCAGAATAGTAGATTAACATTCCAAGAGTACAAGTTGTTTGTGAGGTATGCCAATCATGTTCAAACACCATCGAGAGCGTTAGCTAGGATCATTAATCAATCGAAACCAACCGTGCAAATTTCGGAAATACAATTTAATAATAAAATATATTCTAAAACTGAGGATGTCCTTAATATCTTTGAGAAAATATATACTAATATTTATGATGGACAAAAGGATATGACCCCTAACAGAAATTATGAACAATTTCTACAGTCAATTAAGTTTCCAACAATAGGAGAGGACATTCAAAATGACTTGATTAAACCGATATCTGAAGAAGAAATAGTATATATAATTCAGCATATGAAATCACATAAATCACCAGGTCCTGATGGCTTGACAGTGGAGTTTTATAAAAAGTTTACAGATATTTTCGGTAAGATACTTTCAGTTGTGTTTAACTACATAATTAGGAATAAAATTAATGATCCTCATCTTAACGCCTCAAAAACTATTTTTATACATAAAGCCTATTCAGACCCTGAAAATCTGGATAATTATAGACCAATATCATTAATAAACATAGATATGAAAATTCTAACCTCCATTATAGCATCTAGACTGAAAAGAATCATGACTCATATCATTTCCAAAGAACAGGCTGGTTTTATGTCAGGTAGACAAACCAGTGATAATACACTTACATTACATACTATGTTAGAGCATGCTAAGCAAAATAATTTAAATATTTATGCCCTTATAATTGATGCCCAGAAAGCCTTTGATAGGGTTGATACAAATTTCCTGTTTGATCTTTTACCGTATTTTAATACATCACATGAGTTTGTTCAAATGTTACAAATATTATATAGTAATCCCTATACTACATTGTATATTAATAAAAACTTCTCTAAAAGAATACAGATTAAGACTGGAACATGCCAGGGTTGCCCTTTGTCCCCTTTATTATTTAATATCTATCTTGAAACATTGTTTTTATATATTAAACAAAATGTTTATCATAATGTCCCAATAATTTATGGAACTAAAATATTAATGGCAGCTTTTGCTGACGATCTTAGCATTTATTGTGCATCTCCATTATCAGACACTGAAAAATTATTGAAGGCTGTTGATGATTTCTCAAAAGTGTCTAACTATAAAATTAACTTGAAAAAAAACAATATCTTCCCTTTAAAGACACCTAAACCCTTTTCGTTACTGCCCTTAGTTGGACAGGTATCATTTAAAGAAAGTATTAAATATCTAGGTATTGAGTTCTCTACAGATAATAAAGACTTTTACAATAATAATATAAAAGCAATCTGGGAACAAATAATTTCTGATTTTGGGAGATGGAAAAATTTACGACTGCCAATATTAGCAAAAGTTTCAATTATCAAAATGAACATATTACCACGATTACTGTATATTTTTAGGTCAGCCCATCTATTACTTTCAAAGAAGTTTTTTAAACAGATTCATAAAGAATTGGCTAAATTCATTTGGGAACCAAAGAAAACCAGGATATCTTATGATAAATTAATGACCCCAAAAAATAGAGGAGGACTGGAATTACCTAATTTTGAAATGTATTATTTAATTTTAAACTCCAATAGAATTTTAAGAATTGCCAATTATCATATAAATAATACTAAATGGACATCACCTTGGGTAGTTTTGAATTATAAATATATTCTAAAGTTAAATATTAATCCTAAAGCAATACTTTTTTTTGGTAAGGATACGTTGAAACTATATGGGATTATTGAACACATCAAAACAAACATATTTTCTTTACATAATTTATTTCAATCATTAGATCTGGTTCAACATATGATGGTTTTTCAACCCTTTCATAAGAATCCGAATTTAAAATTGAATAATCAACTAATTGATATTAAAAAGTTTCCATTAATAGCCAATCTAACTTTGATTGATAAATATAAACATCTTGACAGTTCAGCCAACCAAATAAGACAAGAACTTAATTTACCTAAAAATTATCTAGTTATTTTGAGACAAATTAGAGAACTCACTATAAGTTATTTAAAAAATTTTAAACCGGAAGAAGAGGCTGTAAATAGATGCTCTTTGTTGTGGCAAGCTCTCCAACAGGATATTAAATATATCACGACAGCAAATCAATTAATTAAAGAATTTAAATTTCATGATAAAATTTTGTTACCAAACTATTGGGAAGAGAAAATTTTACTGACAGATAGAAGTAATATGTTAAAAGCAATTGACTTGACCATCAAGTCTACTTCTCTTCAAAAATTAATATATACCCAGTTGATGATTTGGAACAATGCATATTATACACGCCTTGCCCTGCATAAATTTAATCCTAAAAATTCCCTAACTTGTCCATATTGTAAAAATCAACCAGCTGATCTTCTTCATATGTTCTGGAGTTGTAAATGTATTTTCAGACTCTGGAATTCCCTTAAGATTCAACTTCAGAAGTTGTGTTACCAAAGTACAACGTTATCATGGAAATTTATGATTCTGCATATTCCCCCGAAAGAGATCCCTAAATCACAAATTATTATATATATTAATATTTTTTTATTAATGAAGCTTTATATAGCTACAAATTGGTTAGACCCATCTAAAACTTCATGGCAAAACTTTAGAGTTCTAGCGACAAAACATATATTGGCTCATAAACTACTGTTAAACCCACATAATAAGAATGTTAACAATCCAAATATTTGGGAACAGATTTTTAATATCATACTAGCATAGTATTTTCAACTTGGAAATAAATAATTATTTATGTGTGTGGATAGAATTTCATAATCAACTGTCTATTACTTGCATTTACTCTTATGTTTTTTTTTTATATTTAAATGTGTTACATGGAAGCATTCTTGTAAATATTGTATATAGGGTGTGGTTATTAGTGATATTAGATAATGGTGTTTGTTTGTGAATATATGTTATATTTGTTCTTCATTGTGTATGAAAATAATATAATAATAAAGATTTATTATGGAAAAAAAAAAGAACTGAGATCTGAACTGTGTTAATCTCAGAAAAAAACTGTCAGGCTGTACTGCAGGTGTGTGGACATCTTCATGTGGAATTTTGCAGGAAATGGAGATTTATCAAGCACTGTAATGCAGGTGTGTGGAAATCTTCACATGGAAATTTTGCACGAAATGGAGATTGATAACTGATTATTTTGGTTGTTAGAGCCCTGGTTAATACTCATGCAGTTGTTGTTTGTTCTGAAAAGAACATAGATTACCCAAAAAAATACAACATACACTGCTACAGTGTAAAACGTGGTTAATATGATAACTACACACTTGTTTTCATTTATCTTGTTATTTGACTATATGAGCACTTCCTTATCTTGCTATTCTAATAAATTATTAAGATGGTTAAAAAGAAATGCAAATATATCAGAAATTCAAATTGTGTTACTTGATTTTGCCTAATTCTTCATATACATTTTACAAATACTGTCATGGATTCTAGCTAAAAGCATTTTACTAAGGATATGTTTGCAGTATTAAGGTGCAGTGATAATAGTTTTATATTTAGGCATCTTGTAATGGCTACTATAGACAATATAATGTGCAGCAAGATGTGAAGATAATACTCACTACTCATGCTCAGATCCAGGTTTGGGGGAGGGTTACTTATGACTGTGAATCCTTAAACTTCACTACACCCCAATCTGCGGGTAGAGTCACAAAATATTCTCATATGATTCTGGGCATTTTGAGGCAATGTTACAACTGCCTCATGTACACAGACAACCCCCTCCTCCTACCACCAAACACTAATACATGCGAGAGATGCAGTTATACAGCCAAACTAGAGGCTAAGCTCTCTCAACCCAGGACTGGATCAGACAGTCAAGAGGAGAAGGGAAATACTTGCATCACACCACCAGTCTTACATAAAGCCATTAAACCAGCACCAGCAAAAAACACACATAAATACATGGAAACATACTCAGAGGCTCTAAATAAAAATCTGCAAAACCAACAGAAACCTCCAAAGCAAACATCCAAGCAACCTCCACCTCCCAACACAAACCATGAAACACATACTTCACAAAACCAGTGTGCCATGCAATCACAGCCCTTAAGGCAAAATAACATACACAACACACTAGTAATAGGTGACTATAGTCAGACGCACTGACGTCCCACTCACTAGGCTGAATAAGGAGAAGGTTACTGTTAGCTGCCTGTCGGGTGCCAGAATCTGCCACATAACACAAGCACTCTGGTCACTCTAGAACAAGTACAAATATGACTCTGTCATTGTCCATGTTGGTGTGAATGACCTGAGCCATACCTCCCTGGACTACATGAAAAGAGACATGGAAGAGCTCTCTGATCATGTAGCCCAGGCCGGTATGACCCTGACCCTGAGTAGCATCCTGCCCTCACCAAGAATGATACCACGGTATAAAGAAAAAATTCTCGATTTCAACAATTGGCTAAGTTTCGGGTGTCATTCAAAGGGGATCCAGTATCTGTCTGCCTGGGATGACATGCACGACAAGCCACGCTGCTTCGCTAGAGATGGCTTGCACCTGTCACCCTTAGGCTTTTGAATACTTGCCAAGGCTCTTGCCACCCCCATAGTGCCTTTTTTAGGCAAGGCTCAAAAGACAAACCCACCACCGTAAATAGCACAAGTAACAAAAAAATGAAGGTAATGCTACTCAATGCCTGAAGTCTAAACCTCAAAATGCATGCAATCGAGGCACTCCTCAGTATGGAGAAAATCGATATACGTGCAGTAACAGAAACCTGGTTTAAGCCTCCAAAGAGCACCCCAGCACTACCAGGCTACAACTCATACCATACATTTCAGCCACAGAACCCAAACCTAAATAAAAAAGGCAAGGGCATATCCATATTCATCAGGGATACCCACACCTCCAGGTTAGTGGCACAGCACAATGATTCAGAGATCATCCACGTGCAACTAACAATGGGCAAAACTGCAATTCAAATTGTAGCTTGCTACAGATCACCCACCATGTCCCAGGACCCCCATTCTGCATTTCTGGAAACACTGGGAAACATAAAGGTCCTACCAAACACCCTAATATTAGGTGATTTCAACTACCCAAATGTTTACTGGGAGAATTACTCAAGTACTAACTCCCTTGCCCAACTTTTCCTGGAATTTATAAACTCAAATGCCCTGGTTCAACTGGTCAACACTCCCACCAGAGGTGACAACATATTGGACCTAGTCATCACCAACATGTGCGACTGGTGTTCCACACCAGAGGTCAATCCCTTGCTGGTTAGATCTGACCATAAACAAATCACTTTGGATATCCATATTCTGCCCCCACCCCTGGACAAGAAAGCCACCATGAAAAACTTTTCAAAATCAAACTTCACATTACTTAAGTCTGAGGTGGAAAGTTTCAAAGCCCCCATGCTGAAGGATAACACTGTCCAAGCTGCAAAATCCTTTACTAATGCATTCCACGGGCCAGCTACAAGAATGCATGGATTGTGTCAACCCAAGCAAAACCAAGACTCACTCCTTCAAGAAAAGGAAACCAGTCTGGTGGACTCCTGCCATAAACAAGCTATACAATAGAAGGAGGAAACTAGTACAGAAAAGAATAAAATCCCAAGAAGGGAAGACATTCCTGACAGTATCAACAAGAAACTACGATCCCTCATAAATTCATCCAAGGCGAGCTTTGAAAGAAAAATTGCCAAGGACTCCAAAGATAACCACAAGGCATTCTTTAGTTATGTCAAGAATCTAAGTGGCAATGTTCAGATCTGCTCGGAGTTAGTGCATAATGGCACAAAATACACTGAACCGACCAATATCGCCAACATCCTGGCAGACAGGTTCAGTGCAAACTTCACCCCCTCTCACCCTCAAAAGTGCCCATAACCATACCAGAAGAATGTAGAGTCCCTGAAATCACAGACACTCAGGTTAAAACAGCTCTCTCCAAAGCCAAAAACACAGCATCAATGGGACCGGACGGTGTCCCAGGCTGCATCCTACATGAACTCGTAGATGAACTAACCCCTCACCTAAACACACTGTTCAAACTCAGCCACTCCACAGGCTACATACCCATATAGTGGTGCACAGCAATGGTTATTCCGCTCCACAAAGGTGGAGCCACAACAGACCCCAGGAACTATTGCCCTATAAGCCTGACTAGCTTGGTCTGCAAGGCTATGGAGTGCATCATCATGGAGCTCATTAACAGAGACATTGGGAACCTCCAAACACTGGACCCTACCCAGTTTGACTTTGTTAAGGGGAGATCATGCCTCCTAAATCTGGTGGACTTCTTTGAGACAGTTATGAAGGCTATAGATGAGGGAATGGTGGTACATACAGCCTATCTAGACCTCACTAAGGCCTTTGAAACCATTCCCCATTCTGGTATTATAGACAAGCTCACCAACCTGAACATAAACCCCTATGTCACAAGATAGGTTGCCAACTGGCTCATGGACAGAACCCACATGGTGAGAGTTGAAGGAGCTAGGTCCGATTCTAAACCAGTTTCAAGTGGCATTCCCCAGGGCTCAGTCCTAGGACCCCTCCTGTTCGGCATATACTTCTCAGAGGTACAGGCAAGCACAGGACTATGGCTGACCAAGTTCACAGATGACTGCAAACTAGGGGCTATAATTGACTCTCCAGCTGACACAGACTTCCTCCAAAAGGGTCTCACTGAGACGGATACCTGGTGTCAAAATCATGGCCTCAAGCTAAATGCCAAAAAGTGCATAGTCATCCCCTTTGGAAAAACAAAGTACCCACAAACTACCACATAGGTGGTAGTCCCCTAAATGCGGAAGACGTAATAAGGGATCTGGAGACCCAAGTAGATAGTAATCTCACCTTTGATAATCACATTGCCAAAGTGGTTAGAAAATCCTTCTATGTGGCCCACCTAATCACAAAAGGGTTCACATCCAGATCAAAAGAGGTCATTGTGCCCTTCTACTCATCACTCATCAGACCCATCTTAGAGTACAATGCCCCATTTGTGATGAACCTTACAAGAAACCTGCAACAGCTGGAAAGACCACAGAGGTACCTCAACAAGAGGATCAATGGCCTCAAACAGATGCCCTATGCAGCTCGACTGAAGAAACTCCAGTTGTACTCAGTTGCATACCACCTACTCAGAGGTGATCTCTGCCTGACATACAAGGCCATGTCCAACCCTAAATTGATGGACATGCTCCACCTAAAGAAAACCTTATCCCCTTGAGCCACATGGTCTAGGGATCTAAACCTCACCACAACAATAAATAGGACGTGCTGGGGTGATAGATTTCTGTCCCAGAGACTTCCCATGCTTTGGAACAAGATCCCAATCTACATTAGGCAGAGCTCCTCGCTAACACTCTTCAAAAGAAACCTTGACGAGTGGATGGGAAACAGAAAATTTACCTCGGGGATTACTTCAGTGGCACTGCTGGACACAGGCACAGGGAACTAATCTAAGGGGGCAGTGAAAGCCAAGACATTCTGGCTAGGCTTATAAATGCCTTCGGGCAGATAGCCTAGTACCCACTAACTAACTAACCTATGAACCTATATATAATATATATATATATATATATATATATATATATATATATATATATATATATATATCATCATCTTCTTTCGGCTGTTCCCGTTAGGGGTTGCCACAGCGGAGCATCTGTTTCCATTTCTTCCTGTCCTCTGCATCATGCTCTTTCACACCAATCGCCTGCATGATCTCTCTCACCACATCCATAAACATTTTCTTAGGCCTTCCTCTTTTCCTCTTACCTGGCAGCTCCATCCTTAGCATCCTTTTCCCAATATACCCAGCATCCCTCCTCAGCACATGTCCAAACCAATGCAATCTCGCCTCTCTTGCTTTGTCTCCAAACTGTCTAACCTGAGCTGACCCTCTAATATACTGATTACTAATCCTGTCCATCCTAGTCACACCCAGTGCAAATCTTAACATCTTTAACTCTGCCACATCCAGCTCAAACTCCTGCCTTTTTGTCAAGGCCACCATCTCCAACCCATATAACATAGCTGGTCTCACTACCATCTTGTAGACCTTCCCTTTCACTCTTACTGGTACCAGTCTGTGACAAATCACTCCTGACACTGTTCTCCACCCATTCCATCCTGCCTGTACTCTCTTCTTCACCTCTCTTCCACACTCACCATTACTCTGAACTGTTGATCCCAAGTACTTAAACTCATCCACCTTTACCAACTCTACTCCCTGCATCCTCACCATTCCTCTACTCTCCCTCTCATTTACACACATATATTCTGTTTTAGCCCTGCTGACCTTCATTCTTCTCTTCTCTAAAGCATATCTCCACCTCTCCAGGGTCTCCTCAACTTGGTCCCTACTCTCACTACATATCACAATGTCATCTGCAAACATCATAGTCCACAGAGCCTCCTGTCTGATCTCATCTGTCAAGCTGTCCATCATCACTGCAAATAAGAAAGGGCTCAGAGCTGATCCTTGATGTAATCCCACCTCCACCTTAAACGTATCTGTCACTCCCACCGTAGTCCTCACCAATGTCACACTACCCTCGTAAATATCCTGTACCACTCTTACATACTTCTCTGCCACTCCCAACTTTTTCATACAATACCACAACTCCTCTCTAGGCACCCTGTCATATGCTTTCTCTAAGTCCACAAAGACACAATGCAACTCCTTCTGACCTTCTCTGTATTTCTCCAACAACACTCTCAGAGCAAACATTGCATCTGTAGTGCTCTTTCCTGGCATAAAACCATACTGCTGATCACTAATCATCACCTCCTTTCTTAACCTAGCTTCCACTACTCTTTCCCATAACTTCAAGCTGTGACTGATCAATTTTATCCCTCTGTAGTTACTGCAGCTCTGCACATGACCCTTATTCTTAAAGATAAACCAAGAAAAAACTCTTCTTCCACTGTTGAAGGTTACCGGTGGAAAGTGAAAAAAGTGAAATGAACCTCTGGTAAACCACCACGACAAGAATTCCAATATGAAGCAGCAAATAAAAATGACAAAGTTTTATTGAGTTGTGGTTAAAACAAAATAAAATTATCTAAAAGTCCTTTCAAAGTCGATAAGCGCTTTTGGCATCTAGCCTTCTTCAGATCATAAAGTTTTTAGGACTAATACTTGCATTTTTATAAAAAAAGATAGCCAATGAAAATCATGACATCAAAGAATAATTAGCATCTTGACAAATCAAAACTATTATGCAAATTCATTGATTCACATTCTCCATTGGTTTTAACATATCCAATAATCTTATTAGCAAGGCTGTTTATAATGTATCACATAGGTTTAAGATAGTTCCGTGACTGAGAGTCTGGCGCCAAAATTATGTTAAACAGTTGTTTTATCCATTTCATATATTGGCTATATAAGCCCAATGCGCCTCTCGGAACACTTATCCAATCTTTGAGGCTTTCAGCCATTCAATAACCACACAACAGGTTTCCAGCAACCTATCAACCATAATAGGCAACAACTACAAATATAGTGTATGGGCACCACATAAACCATCATCCACACTAAACAAAAAACACCGTATGCACTTCACAAATATGATCACGTAACGGGTCTTCCAAAAATCAAAGGGTCTGCTTAATTGTGGCACAAAATGTCACATCATCTCAGATCAATGCTCAAACATAAACAAGAGCAAAAACAAATGGACAGCAAAAGAATAACGAGCTCATGCTATGTCCAAAGCCATTAGAATACACTTGATGCTCCACCTATGCAGTTCACGGAGCAAAAACATGACATTTTCTGTATTCCTATGCCATCCATAAACAAGATAAAAATAAAAATAAGAATAAAAATAATTTTCACTTTATTTAGTATTGCTTCAGCCTCAAGGACTCTCATTACAATCAGGCAGAAAACAAAACATCATTTACCATTGGCGTTTCCTAACTAACGCTAACCAATTATATTAGTAAATACACCCTTCGGGGCCAAACAAGATACTGGAGCGGGCAGGCCAATTTACCTGAAGAATAACCTAACTTCCTCCTTCAACCCATCAGCACAGTAAATCCATTGTTATTTAAATATAAGTATCCCTTTTAAATCGATCATTAGAGAGTACTTATGTAAGCATTTTCTATATTCCTATACCATCCATGAATAGATTAAGAGTAGAAATAAAAATAGTTTTCGCTTTACTTAGTACTGCTTCAGCCTCGGAAACTTTCAATATAGTCAGGCGGAAAACGAAACATCATTTACCATTGGCGTTTCCTAGATGACAATAACCAATTATATTAGTAAATGCACCCTTCAGAACCAATCAACCCGTCAGCACAGTAAATCCATTGTTATTTAAATATAAGTATCCCTTTTTACATTGATCACTGAGGAGTACTTATATAAAAAGACGTCTACATCAACCTAGCCACCTCCCAATTGGGGGCACCCCAAAGCACACGAGAGCGCACAAGAACAGAACAGCTGACCAGTCAAATCTACAACTAAATCATCACCAATCAAAAAGTATAGTCTGACGATCAGCCTGTCAAATCTAGGACATCACAAAGAAGCCAAAAAACAGCATTTCTTGCTAACATCAAGGACAAAAGGAACCATCCACTATTGGTGGCCCCAGCCAATGGCTTCCAATCACATTAGCGAGCGCCTGAATTAAAACCAGTCAAAATACCAAAAGAAAACAAGGACTTTTAGATAATTTTATTTTGTTTTAACCACAGCTCAATAAAACTCTTAATTGTGGCACAAAATGTCACAGCTCAATAAAACTCTTAATTGTGGCACAAAATGTCACATCATCGCAGATTTTTTTTTTATCTGCTGCTTCGTATTCAGAGGTCCATTTTGCTTATTCTTAAAGATAGGTACCAAAACACTTTTTCTCCACTCCTCAGGCATCCTCTAACTTTCCAAAATTTCATTAAACAATCTGGTTAAAAATTCCACTGCCATTTCTCCTAAGCACCTCCATGCTTCCACTGGTATGTCATCTGGGCCAACAGCCTTTCCATTCGTCATCCTCTTCATGGCAGTCCTTACTTCCTCCTTACTAAGCTGTTTCACTTCCTGATTCCCTATCCCCACATCATCCAACCTGAGAGAGAGATATGTATATGTATATGTATATGTATATGTATATGTATATGTAGCGAAAGAGAGAATTGCCGCCTACTGGATAATGGTAGAAATGCAAATTTGTTGGTTAGAAGACCATTTGGAAGCACAACAGGATGCTCATCAGGTGAGTGAGATTGCGGCTGTCTGTGAAGTAACCTTGTGATACATTGGATAAACAATCAGAATACTGACTACTAACTGCAAATATGATTCCTGTTCACAGAGAATCCTCCTCTTACTATCACTTTAGTGACAATGATTTGTTTGGACCAAGTCATTTTAGGTCATTATTTATATTTATTTATTTATATTTGTTTACATGGGTAGTGCACTGATCAACATTGACTAAGTTCAGGCTCATCTTGGAAGAAATATAAAACATTTCACAAGCAAAAAATATAGAAATGCAAGCAATAACAGAATAGTTCAGCCTAATTATATAGAAAAAAAGCAGTGTACACACATTGTATTGTACAAACACAGTTCAATGTACAATCAAGCAGAGTATAATGTAAAATGTATATATTAGTTTCTAAGGTGGGTCAGTCTTTAGTAAATCTTGAGAGAGAAGAGACTTGGGATGGAGATAGGTTAAGTGATATGTCCTGTGTTGATAGGTTTTGATAGGTTAGGTGATATGTCCAGTGTTAAAGCAGGACCATTTGGCATGGATGAAGAGTGCTTTCTGAATTGCATTCTGAATTTGGAATAAGTGTTGATTTCCTTAATGTTGATGGGGGAGCCTGCCAAGGAGTAGGAACTTGAGAAAGCATGTGCAGTGATGTGGGGTTTGGTTCTTGGGGTAATGAAAGTTGGAGTAGCTTCTGAGTAGTATCTCAGGTTGTACAAAGAGTTCTTTCATGAAGTCTAGCTGCAAGGGAACCAAATGTGTGGAGTTGGAATAGTTTGTAGAGCCTGGATCCTAGAAGTAGGTTAGATCTTTGTTTTATGAGTAGCCATTTGGATTTGGCTTTTTCTATGGTGATGCAGTGTTGCTTACAGAAACGTGAGTTTTTAATGAATTAGTGGATGCTGTTAGAGATAGTCTGACATGTAACAATCTTTTTCTTGAACACTGAAGCAAAAATTGGGAGCCCATATTCAAGTTGTGAAAAGAGACCTCCTTGTCTGCTCTGTATAGTTGGGATAGAAAGGAGGAGATATTTTTGGCCCATAAGAGGAGGGAGTTTATTTTGATTCTCACTTTGTCTACTGGAAATGAAAGTTTAATGACTGATAAAGCCATAGTCCTTGGTATTTGAAGTTGGAGGTTGTCTCTATGGCATGATTGTGTAGGTCAAAGATAGTTAAAGAGTCAGGTGCATGGTGAATTTTCATTGGAGTTCCAAAAATAATAGTTTTGTTCTTTGTGGGGTTGAAATGTAGTTTACAATTTATGAGCCATTGATGGGGTTCATGTAAGTCTGACTAGAGTTGGCATTAAATGATGGTGTGAGAGTTACCTAATCTGTGAATTACCATGACATCAGCATAGAGGATAAATCGAAGATGGGGAGGGTCACAAGGAAGTTTGCTAATGAACAGGGAGAAGGGGTCAAGAATGGATCCTTGTGGTTCACCTTTAGTTATAGGTGCAGATTCTGATTGAGAGGCTCCTACTTTATTTCTGAAGTGTCTGGACTGATACCTGTTTCAATTAGTATGTTTTGGATAAGATAGTGGTCAGTGAGGTTTAATGTCTTTATCAGGTCTATAAATAGGGCACCTAGGGGAGCCACTATTTGGGTTTAGCAGAATGTCATTATTGCCAATCTAAGTGCTGTCATTGTACTCCATCCAGGCCAGAATCTATGTCGTTTGGAGGAGAACAGGTGGTAGTGCTGGACAGATAGGAAGAATTATGTATAGTCTATCTTTTTAAGATGTTGCCAAGAATTGAGAAGATAGATATTGGATGGAAGTGAGTGGTATCTTTTGAGTTGGTTTGTTTTGGGAGAAGTTTAATTATGACAGTTTGCCAAATCTGTGGCATGATGTTTTGTGTGATGCATAGATTATATATGTAGTTGAAAGGAAGATATAGATGCCATCTGCAGTGATACATGAAACCAGGGGATTATACTGTCAGACCTAGGAGGGGTGTCAGATAAATATTTTCAAGTAGAATAGAGACTTCTTTGAGACTTATGTATTTGAAATGAAAGAAGGGAATGAATCATGGTGGGATGGGCAATGCATGATCTGTGGCAGGTGTAGTGTTCATTGATAGGAGATTGCTAAATTCTTTAAGGAAGTCCTCTGGGAAAAGCTTTGCTGTACCACACTGAATGGTGTTTGTAGACAGGGTATCTTGAGATTTTCTTCCTGTAAGTATTTTGACCTCTTTCCAAATGTGTTTGGGAAATGTAAAAGGGTATTTTGTTTCTATGGAGATTTATTTTGTGCCTTCCAATGGACTTCTTGCCTAGGATATGCAAGACTATAAAGGAGGTGAGGTTATCAGTTGTGGGGGTCTGTTTCCATTTTGTCATGCTTTATCCCTTACAATTAAAAGATGCTTGAGGTCAGTGGATAGCCATTCAGTTTTGGTGGGTTTATAAAGCCTGTGGATAAGTGGGAAGAATTTGTCTTGCAGCTGGTATAAAAAGTTGGCTAGGCTTACAGCTGCTATATTAGGATCATGTAAGGAGAGTATATTGTTCCAGTAATGGGCTGTGAGAAAGGTTCTGAGTTTGTCTATATTTGTGTTGCTCTGGTTTCCTGAAGGCCTTTAATATTGGGATCAGTTTTACAGGATGGTAGACAACTGCAAAGGTGACTGGACAGTGGTCGCTTAGTGATGGTGGCAGAATATTTATGCTGGCAATGGAGTTTAATATGATTATAATAATGAAGTCCCATGTGGAGTGTTTGGAGGACCTAAGGTTAGGCCTTCTTGGTTCTTTTATGAGTTGAAGGAGACCTAAGTCTGCTAGGAAAGTATCCATGTCAGATGAAAGAGAGCCAAGATAATTAAGATTGAAGTCACCTACTATTTTTGGGACAGTTATTAAGGAAGTCACAGATGAATAATTTGAATTTATCTAGGGAAGCATGGGTGATAGATAAGGTATAGCAATTAGTAGTGATTTGCCTTTGTGAATGGCAAATTTTAGGTGAATCCAGTTAGGACTGGTGTCTGAGGAGGAAGAGCTTTCATAGGGCAATGACTTTTGGGTTTAGGTTATTTCTGTACAAAATTAGAAAGCCTCTGTTGGATCATTTGCCTGGTCTGGCATTATTGATATACTTGTAGGAGGTTAGAAAAAGCTGGAAGTTGGTGGTGTCTTTTTTTCAGCCCAGAATTCTGTGACTGCTAGAATGTCTGGGTAGTGCTGGGAAATAAAAGCACTTATATAGTCTAGCTTGTTTCTGATGCTTTATGTATTGAGGACTGAACTGGCCGGTGTAGGAAGGAAGTAGTTCTGGTTTTGAGGACAGGGAGTTGTTGGACCTGGGTTGACTTCAATGTTACTCTTAAGAAGGAGTATAAAGATTATGGAGGATAGTCTAACTGAGGTTTTTAATGTTTTTAGCAAAGAAATACAAATGTAAGTAAAAAAAAGATTTCTTTAAATAAAGTATGCTTTTTATTTAGTCACTCTAAAAAAGTAATAAATAAGAAAGAAGACTGAAAACTTTGCAAATGAAAAGCAGACAAGTTGATTTCAGAAAAAGCATTTGAGGTTGGTTTTACTGATTCCTGCTACTTCTTCTGCTACCTCATTACCAGAAACAGAAAAACCAACCTCAAGTGCTATTCTGAAATCAGCTTGTCTTTGTTTCTTTTGCAAAGTTTTCAGTCTTTTTCCTTATTTTTTACTTTTTAGAGCGACTGAATAAAAATCATTCTTTATTAAAAAAAACTTTTTTATTTGTATTTTTATTACTTTTAGTTTTAAGTAAAATACAACAGCAATTTTGTATTTATGTACTGTAGATGTATTAAGATTTATTAATAGTAATCAATCAATATTACGCTAAATGTTTATTGACAGAGTGGTTGAGGACTGTTGGTGAGAAGTCAGCAATGCAGGCAATACCCACACCCAATGGGAAGGAATCATTATTCAAGAGAGAGTACTTCAACAACCTGGACATCTCAGAGCATCAAAGAATGAGACTAAAAAGCATCCTTTTTTGTTTTACTTTTCAGTTTTAAGTAAAATGCAACAGTATTTCTGACTTCAGCACCCTAGACAGATCAGTGCATTGAGGAACTGTGTGTGTGTGTGTGTGTGTGTGTGTGTGTGTGTGTGTGTGTGTGTGTGTGTGTGTGTGTGTGTGTGTGTGTGTGTGTGTGTGTGTGTGTGTCTGTGTGTGTGTGTGTGTCTGTGTGTGTGTGTCTGTGTGTGTATGGAGGATGATGTAGGGAAATGCAACAACAGGCAACACCTACATCCAGTGGGAACCAATCATTACACAATACACAGTACTTCAGCATCCTGGACAGCTGAGATGCAAAACAGCAAGCATTTGGAGGCAGTGGAAACCGATCATTACACAATACACAGTACTTCAGCACCGTGGGCAGCTCAGATGCAAGAACAGCAACCAGTAGAACTAGTGTGACAGAACCACAGAGGGATAGAGCCACAAAGCCAACTTAAAAAGCATAATAATAATAATAATAATAATAATAATAATAATAATAATAATAAATAGTTTCTGAGTATTAGTAATCATATAGAAATGGGATACTGGCCGTGGTGAGCAGGGCGATAGGTTTGATCTGATTACTGTGGGGTTGTGCTGGTGGTTTGTTGGTGAGGAAATTATGGAAGTAGGGGTAATACATATAGATATGATGATTGGTTGTGTGTTTTCTGAAGATATTTATTACTGGTAGTAAGGGGTGAGGGTGGTAAAGACAAAAGAAGAAGGATGGAGAACAGAGTAAATTGAGGAATAATGGATATAATATTTATTGGATGTGTGTTTGCACAGGAAATTGTAAATGGAACTTAAGACTTCTACTATTGTAGTACTGAGTATCAGGGTAGGAGAAAGAAGTGCTGTGTGTTTTTATGGCATTGTCTTTTTGAGAGGTGTGTGTTGAAGGTGTGACAGTGGGTGGAGATCAGAGCAAATAGGTGGGAAGGGAACAAAAATAGGACACAACTTCCAGAATCAGTCAGAGCCTGTGTTTAGCAGGGAGCTCAAAAAGGATAGGGGCAAATGCATGACTTTTTTCAGAAATGAGAAATAAGAAAAAAGAGGCAATGCTAATAATATGATAGTAAAGCAGTGCATGCTGTTTCCAAAATGAAAACCCTGCTTCCAAGAGGACTGAAATGAATCAATCCTACTGAGAAATGTAAAGTTTGATTAATAAAACCTGTCCATCAAATCTTCAACCTGAGTCTGCTAACTGGTTATGTCTCAGAAAAGTGGAGAATGTAAGTTGCGGTGCCTTTGCATAAAGAGGATCCCTTTTCTGATCCTGGAAATGATAGGTCTGTTAGTCTCACTATTTGCAAGGCTTTAAATGTATTATAGCATATCTATAAATAGTGGCGTAGGTAACCTTAGTTCTGTGGATACACGGCAGTTCAGGTTTGTGAAAGGCAGAGCATGACTCCTCAACCTGGTTGAGTTCTTTGAGAAGATTACAGAGGACATGGATTAGGGTTATACATACTGCTTATCTCCTCCTTGCCAGGGCCTCTGTCACTATCACTCATGCTTGAATTATTGACAAATGTTCCGAACTCAACACTAACACAAACATAGTTTGCTGAATTGTTAACTGGTTGTCTGGCACAAACTATACTATTAGCATTGGTGGTATTTGCTTTAGACAGAAAAAAATATCATTAGTGATGACCCATAAGGCCCTGTCCTTGTCTTCTCCTCTTTGGTATATATTTCTGTGAAATAAAAGCTGATAACATAGGACCATGGCTGATGATTGCAAACTGGGGGCAATTATGAAATCCCATTCTGTTACTCAAATTCTGTAGCAGGACCTGAACTAAACCAATGTTTGGTGTATTAATCATGGACTTACACTGAGCAAAATGCAGCACAGTTTCCATTGATAAGTCTAACGTCACTACTACTTAACAAATGGATAGCATTCCACTTAAAATACATTGATCATGTTTGGAAGCATCACTGTTTTAAGAATAATTTCCTTTCCAGTTGCATTCCTCAGTTGCAAGAGATTTTGCAAAAAAAAAAAAAAAAAAAAGTTACGGTGTGCTGTTTGAGCTTTTATTTTCTCTGTTTTCTAAGTTCTTCTCTATAACTATACCTACAAAATTATGACATAGTAGGTATCCCACAATGATTTACATACATCTGCAAAGCATTGTGTGCAAACAAAAGCAGATTAGCTGCTTTAGAACCTCGGCCAATACACTTTAAATTTGACAGAGTCATCAGGAACGAGTGTATATATGTTGATAACAGACTCTCCTTTCACTATCAAGATTCTTGTCCTTCTACCTTGCACAGATCATCCTTTATGGCATCTCTTCATGGTAAAAAGAAATTTTATTCCCATTTTATTCATCCCTTATTAAGCACACCATTGAGTATGATATACTATTTGGCATAAACCAACTTGAGAGACCTTGATTGTTCCTCATCAAAAAGATGTTAGGTCCCAGTATCCTTAGCTACTGTGGTAAACTAAAAACTCTGTCACACTACGTAATATCTTACAGACATCTGTGGGGAAATTCCTACTTAGAATTCCAACCCAGCATTTATTGAAATACATCACCCAAATAATGGTAAAGGAAAAACTTATTCTAGAGAGCTGAAATGAAACTATTACATCAAAAACACCAGATGACATGGTAGATACTTAACCCAACATTTCCCCTATTTCTAGAATACAATGCCCTTATCTGCTGAACAATGTACTTTGCCAGCAACCTTTAATGTAATCTTTTCTGGAAGACAAGATGGGTACTCACAACTTTTCACTAGGGATATATGAAAAACATCTGTTTAAAGCTGGGCATTGTTATTATCCCACCAGTACTGGTACTGCTGAGTCTCTTGATGGTCTTATTTGGTCATAAGCTTACTAAGAAGCTATGAAATTATGAAGATGAGTGATTGTGGCCACGAAATCCAATATGGTCCATGACAGGGATGAGCAACAATATAACATTACAATAAATTGTGTTCTGTTTGTCTTATATTTTGGTGCAATCAGTATCAGTGCAAATCATCATGTAATAAAGGGCACCACTATTGTCTTCAAAATGTTGAACTGTTTATAAACATTTTCTTTAAAATATGTTGATCTGTTTTACTGATTTACTGTTTTACTTTAAGCTCATCTTGCTAGTATATATGGATTGCACTGAGTTTTTCTTTTTTTGTGATGAAATTAGGAGCATGTACTGATCAGATGTAATCATATTCAAAACAGAGATGCATACAGCAAAATAAATTTAATTTGGACTAACCACTGCATCGCATATCCCATGCTGCCTAACCCAAATTATCCATAGGTTACTGGGGCAACACAGGGAGCTGATATTATTTAAATAGTATAGCAGACCACGATCTTGCATTTCACTGTGCAGAGAATGTATCTGTAATCACAACTGATATTATTCCTTTATTTTTACAGGTACAAAGCAATTGTGAACCCCATGGATATTCAGACATCTAGTGCTGTTCTTTGGACATGCATTAAAGTCGTTGCCATCTGGGTCCTTTCTGTACTTCTGGCCATTCCTGAGGCAGTGTTTTCTCAAGTGGTGCATATTAGGGCTTCTAATGTCAGCTTTTCTGCCTGCGTGCCATACCCCATCTCTGAAGAGATGCACCCTAAGATCCACTCAGTACTTATCTTCTTGGTGTATTTCCTCATCCCAATCAGCATCATCAGTATTTACTACTATCACATTGCAAGTACATTGATAAAAAGTGCACATAATATGCCAGGTGAATTTAGTGAGCATGCTAAACGACAGGTAAGTTGACCTTTTTAATTTTTAGCCAAAGATATACCAAATACGATTTCTTATGGAATAATTAAATAACCAGCTCATAGCCTTTGAAAATATGTTTACATGAGTGTAATAATGCAAATAGGTTATTTTCAAAGGAAAATTACAGCTGTGGAAAATGCTAATTAGTTGCAGAAATGTCTTTCTGGTGGAAAACATGCGACCATATATTCAAGGAAAAGTATGAAGCTATGGAAACTGATATTGTATGTTCGGTGTAACATTGACTTCCTTCTAATCAAACATTTAACCATAAGCTTGGAAAACAGAGAAAGTGTGCCTTGACTTTTTTTGGCAGGACCGTTTCTTGCTGCTTTCTGATGGTACATTTTCCAAAGATTATCTGACTGTAGTTTAATGTTTTGCAGATTATACTGAGTAATCTATATTGGTTTCCTTTTATATGGTGGATCCATAATGTCCTTTTCCACCCATCCCATTTTGATATTACCCCTCTATCTTCTCTTACAACCTTACAGCTAAATGTTTCTGTTGTGGTGTGGCACCTATATGG
This sequence comes from Protopterus annectens, assembly GCF_019279795.1. Lineage (NCBI taxonomy): Eukaryota > Metazoa > Chordata > Ceratodontiformes > Protopteridae > Protopterus > Protopterus annectens. Next base: position 232,283,840 of record NC_056725.1, on the reverse strand, counting down.
GGGAGGGGGGACTACAATATATTCCAAACTATATTGTGACAGATTGGTGTAACAGACTAATCTATAGTGTTAACAACCAATTCAGCAGGTACTGTGGTTAAACAATGCAAACAGTGGTGGAAAATTCTGGGTATATGCTTAAAATGTACCTGTTAAATGCAGAAATCCCAAGGTATTTAATTTCCTTTCCACATATCAGTTTTGTGAACCAAATGACAGTGCAGAAACCATTCAATATGATAATGTTTCAGTATATAAATAGTACAGAATTATATTACTTACACTTTCCAATTAAACTATGCTTATTCTAATATATATATATATATATATATATATATATATATATATATATATATATATGTGCGTGTGTATGTGTGTGTGTGTGTATACACATACAGAGAGAGACAGATACTATTTTTAAGTACTAGATGTTTGCATATTACATAAAACTCATGGCATGCAAGAACACTAAACAGAATTAAATTTTAAGCAAAGTTAAATATTAAACTAATAAAAATATATACAAAATAAGAGTCTGAGTCATTTATTAGCTTTAGTCCAAGCAGGTTGCCCATGAAGGAGATGGCTAGCCTTTAGTTTTTACTGCTTTGAGTCATTATGAAGTAATATATTGCATCTTGTGGAAAGCATCAGGGCTGTTATCTACCAAAATAATTGCTATTACACTGAAGAAAATGCTTGATGGTCTCACAGTCTCTCTCTCTCTCTCTCTCTCTCTCTATCTCTCTCACTCCCCCATGTCTCTTTCTCTCGCTCATTTTTTCTGTTGATTCAATATGCCTGGAACAAGTCTTGATTTTTGCATGCTTTATGGGCCAGGGTAATGGTATTACAGATGAAATACTATTACCAATATATTGTTGAACTTTTGTGTTTATGTTCATGCAACTTAACTATTTGTTCCATGTACTACCAGCTAGAGATGGAAAATAAATGACAAAGTGTTTTGATGACTTTTAAAGCTGAAAATCACTTACTGAGCATTATCAAATAGGCAACAACATGTCTTCTGTCAGTGGAAAAATTTTGAGAGCTTTTTAAAGAAGTCAGGGACAGATAACTGGCAGAGACAGCAGACAGAAATGAAGCTGTCTGTATAGATAGGCATTTTTTCCTGTCTGACACTCCTTCTGACCATCTGTCAATAAATCTTCATTTCAATCAGTAAATGGACTACAGGACAAGCCCACTGACATCTCTGTTTTGTTCTCCTCTCTTCCCTGGAGGTGAAGGCTGTACTACCAGGGGTGTTGTCATCACCCTGAGGAGGTCAAAAGACTTCTTAGCTACAGTCAGCCAAATGTGGGTTGGTATGGCAGTCCACAGGATGCAAAGACTGGACTGCTCCCTAACCCTTGACTTTTGCCACCTTTATGGAATGACTGGACCAAAGGGTTCTTGTCATAAGGAAGGAACAAACAAGTCAGCTGATTTCAGGGAAGGGAGCCACTGTACTGATCCTGCAGATCCCAAGAAAGTATCCACATGTGTACCTATGATGTTTTCAGGGTTGGTGTATGTGGTACTGTTTGAAATCAGTTTTGTGCAAAACTATTACTTCTGTGTTTTCTGATTCAGTTAAAGGAGGTATTGAGAGTATTTTAGAAGAAGTTGTGATTGAAATCAGTTCTGTGCAAAACTTTTACTTCTGCATTTTCAGATTCAGTTAAAGAAGGTATTGAGATTATTTTTGGAAGAGGTGATGATATTCAGTTTGTGCTTGGCTCTGCAAGTTTTGATCCTGCGCCCAAGTTCTTTGCAGACTTTTTTGAGATCATTACTAGAATGGGGGGGGGGAGAGTATTCTTCAAGTGCTAGAAGTAAAAGCCAAAGACAAGTACCTGATATTTATAATTTTGCACAAAACTGATTTCAAACAGTACCACGGACTCCAACCAAGAAAACGTTGTAAGTACACATGTAGATCTGTGTGGTGCAGTGGGTTAATGCAGTGGGCTAGAGGTAAGAGAGTCCCATGTTTGAAACTTAGTAGAGGTGTTCCTTTGGGGGATTTCAGCACCTAGGTTGATTTTTGACCACCATATTCCCACCATTGTATGGAAAAATTTCTACATGGTCCACCTCATTAGTAAGGGTATCTAATCCAGAGACAAGGTGGTCATAACATTCCTGTATTCCTCTCTTATAGGACCCATTACTGAGCACAATGCCTCTTTCAGCATGTACCTCACAAAGCACATGTTGCAGCTGAAGAAATCACAGAGGCTCCTCACCAGGAGAATCCATGGCCTCAAACATCTACCCTACACAGATAGGCTAAAGGCCCTGTCTCTCTACTCAGTCTTCTACAGACTCCTCAGAGGTGACCTCTGTCTGGCATACAAAGCAATCTTAGACCCCACCTTGATGGGACTGCTGCATATCTACAAGTCTAGTTCCATTTGAGTAAGCCACACGTGCAACCTCAACTTGGTCTGTGACATCAGTAGGACTTGTTGGCGGGACAGATTTGTATCCCAGAGAGTCTCCCTTTTGTGGAATAGACTCCCTCTCCACATCAAGCAGAGTGCTTCATTAACCCTTTTTAAGCACAACCTGAATAACTGGATGGGAAACAGAAAATACACCCCTGGGATTTCACCTGTGTCCCTTCTGGACATTGGCATAGGGTGCTCACATGTTGGAACATGGGCTAAATTCATGTCTAGGCTTGTAGGGGTCTCAGGGCCAATAGCCTAGTAACTTCCTATGATCCTATGATAAGTTTATTTCCTTTATCATTGTGTTTGCTACTGTTGGGAATCCAGCACAGGGTCCATTCTTAAACTTGCCACCAAACTTGTGTTGGACATGGTCATCTGCTTTAACAAGTATGTTTAGGTCTGCTGGTGTTGTATGCTGGCTGTTACTGTCAGATCTTAGTGCCTGACACAAGACCCAATCTTAATAGTACTTGGTGAGTGCTTAACAGTTTTTAAGACCGGGTGTCATACCACATAAGCATTTAACTAGATTGTCTTTTTTCCCCAGTTTCAGTATATGTAGTGTCTTTTAAAAAAAAAAAAAAAAAAAAAATCTAAGAAACTTCTAGTACATCAGATGTTGTGTAACGTTTTCCTGTCAAGTAATTCATAATCATTGTTTCCTCTCTGAAAATTGGTAAAAGCAAAAAAAAAATTGGAACAGAAAGGAGGTTTAGGTAAACAGTGTGTAAATTCTGGGGCATTTCCTTTAGCATATACAATTAGCATAATTCTGTCAGGAATCACTTAATCTTAATACTGTTAAGTATGAACTGTAATATGTTAAAAGGCAGCTAGTACCTGGGTTGAAGATGCAGGAATGAAAAGGTGGCATCTAATTCACATATGTTATTCTGACTTTGCAAAAGAAATCAGCTGATATGTGAAGGATAATTCTGGCCACCTACTGATCCACAACAGAATCCAGTGTATGAATTTAATAATCAAATCAGTTTGTAATTTATTCCTTTTACCTATGTTAGGTACCTTAAAATTATTGGCTGTTATAATTGTTTATTTAGAAACACTGGAAAGTTATTGGCTTAACTTTAAATACCTTACTAGTCCAGCTCTATTTATTGTTACTAATTTCACAGCTTTTTCATTCTGATGAAGTTCTTGCACCTAATAAAGAACAAAAGTGTTCAGTACTGGCCCTGCTTTGGTGTATTCTTTCTTTGAGCACTAGAAGTGTTTTTAGATATAAATTGATTTCTTCATGTTTTCTTTATATATATATATATATATATATATATATATATATATATATATATATATATATGTGTGTGTGTGTGTGTGTGTGTGTGTGTGTGTGTGTGCGTGTGTGTGTATATATGTATATATATGGGTAGCTCGCAAATAGCCGATATGGACTTTAGGAGCCCATGGACACTTGAGACAAACACATAAACTCCAAATTCAGTGTAAGAAATGACTAGGATAATAATGACCTTACCCCCCCCCCCAACGTGGACCATGTTAGAACCCATTCTAGTATTTCAGCAAAGCAAGGGAAAATGGGAATGCTGAACTAGTGATTGATTCTAGTGAAACATGAATGTGTTATTGTGGGAGAGTTTTCTTTACCTACAGATATGCTTGGAATTTTTCACTTATTACAACTAACTTGTTTTTTTCTCTTTCTTGAGGGTAAAAGTACAAAACACTTTTGTGCTTCCTCACCTCTAACATGAAAGATCATTGCTATTTGGACCTTTTCTGGGTACTCTGCAATTCCACTTGTAGTAAGATACAGCTCATGCTTTCAAATTCTATTTTTCAAACAATTATGCAATTAGCTTCAAAGGTATTGGTGGCTGCATTTATATTTTGAGCCAAATAGACTTGCATCAATGAAGTTTGATGGACCACTGCTCTTTTATATAATATATAGAAACAAAAAAATCACTTTATGCAAGAATAAGATGCAAAATATGAACATTTTTGTAATTCAGTATTTTATATCAAAATCCTGTAGCAATACTTGCTTCAATGCTGGAACTGTGGAAATATGAAAACAGCATTTTTCCTTGATTTTTTACATTAAATTTTACAAAACGTTAGACAGCTTACTATTCCAAATAGCATTAGCACTATAGTTCTATCTCACAAAAAGAATAAGACATTTTCTGCCTTCTTACATTTTCAGAAGTTTCACAGCTGCTATAATACCTCTTGACTTCTTAGCGCAAGAAATATCAACAATGCCTACAATAATGAGCGAGGGGGAAGCCCAAAAATAGGGACAGATTTTAAATATTGCTCTTATAAACTTAGAAAGTTGTTACTATGACAGGATTTGTGGCAATATGCATTTACTGAAGGATATGAAGTCTGAAACTCAAATGTATAGCATTATTTAATAACTAGTGATTTGCCTGAGAACTACAAATTTGATGAGGAGCAGACCAAATATATGAGGCAAAAGTCTCGACAGTTGATAGGTATGGTTGCACTTCAGCAAGCAAGAAACACGTTTTTATATCAAATATAGCTTTATAGTTGACACCATGTAACATATGTATACACGTTCTGTTCGCATATTGCCAGCAATGCTGGATGAAGTTGCTGAGAAACAAGATATATGTTCATTAAACACCTTAACAAACTATTGAATGTTGGATAATCGCATGGCCCATACCATGTAAAGCCACATCCATCTTAAATATAGATCTCCTGCATTGTCAGTGAATATATTCTACACCGACTTGCCTGCCCCATTGTCTTCCTGATTTGTATCTTTTATTGAAATTCGCTACTGAATTACACATCACAACCAGTTCCTACAAACCATTCTACACATTATCCATACTTCCTTTGGTCCATGCTGTTGTTTCTGCCCTTTATTTGTAGCATATGCCCTCCTTACCTTCTCTCCCCACAGCCTCACATCCTTGTAAGTTCCACTCCATCAAAATACCTTGCCAGGATTTTGTGGACCAGATCATGGTTTCTCTTTCCCTCCTAAGATTCAGTAAAAAGTCATACTCCCCCAACCATCCTTCAAAGTCAAGTCCATCTATACATTTGTAAAATTTTTCTTTCCTCCGTATCTGATCTGAAAGTGACATGTCTCCTTTCCCTGTGTAGTCCTGAGAACTGCATCTAGCACTGTATATATGACATAACCTTTATCTGTTATAGCAATAGAATCATGTTCATTTGCATGCAGTCTACTCCCCTTAGGATTGCTCTGGCTACCCTTTTATTTTTAAAATAAAAATAAAGCAATGAACTGACCACAGCTCGGTGAATTCAAACAGTTTTAATAAAACACATAAGAGTAAGCGCTTTCATGATTTACAACTAATTGCTTCTTCAGACTCTATTCATACAAATAAAACAACTAAATTTAAATTAATACTGACCAATCAGATACCACATCCTATATGACATCATTAATTAATAACAATTAAAAAATTCTAAGCTTTAAAGCAGTATACAAAAAATAGTAATAAAAAAATGTGTTATATAATTAAACCAATAAATTCAATGTTTTAGAGACCTAGCTTTCAGGAAGGGTTTCAGTGAAACTACACCATTTAGCCCTGGTGGTTTATCTGCCTGTAGTTGTAGTATCCATTTCTGCTCTATTTCTTCTACTCTGTTGTTTATATCACCCCCTCTAATGTTTTGTTCAATAATCTCTAGCACCATAAAATTAAATATATGTTGCGTGTCCTCAGTTAACACATGTTTCACTACTGGGGCCATAATGTGAAAACATACTTTTTACTCTTCACCAAATGAGGAATCAGTGATGAAAGCAAGTAATGGAGAAAGACATAATGAGTAGGACAGTCACAGTTGTGTACCTTTGTAACTCGTGAACACTAGCATACAAGAGGCATTCTCTGCTTCATCAAGCTTCACCTTCACTAATCAATTGCTGACAGCACAATGCATTCAAAAATGTTTTAATGGCCTATGATAATATAACTCACCGAGTTACCAATTTACAGCCAGGCTTAGAAAGGTTAGGTACTTTTAGTTGTTTTAGCAGAATCTGTTTCCTCTGTATGTGTGTTATGAACTGTCATTCACAAATATGGTCATGACAGCTGGGCCCAATATTATGCAAGTGTTAACTGTCTGTGATCTTCGAATCAGCTTCCAAATCATGGTTATCCAGCTGTCATCCCATATGTGTATGTTCTCTTAAAGTACCTGTATGGTTGAGATCAGCTTTGAGACCTCTTTTAACAGACTAGATGGCAAAGATTGATTAGTATTATTGAATATTATATTTCCCTGCCTCCTAGATGTCCATAAGCAGTTATATACAGTGTCTCATTTTTTTCTGCCACAAATGGGCTGCCATAATAAAGCATAATAGTTTCTAAGGCAAATATTTCTTATGAATGTGACAGCCGAGCTGCAGTGGTCACTTCTGGTGCACTCTCATGCCAGCAGAGACTGATGCATATTCAGATGGTTGTAAGTCTGTATTCTCTCTCATTGCATCTTACCAGAATGGCAAGATATTACATTTTAAAAAACTTACTAGAGATGTTTGTCTTTCATCATGTGACAGAACATATACATTCAATGGCTTCATTCTATCTCTCCCACTGGGGTTAGCACAATGCTTCTAATGAAAGCTTACTGTTGGCCTTATCAGTTAATATATACTGTTAGGTAATTATATAATATGCTTAACAAACAGATTCCAAAAGAAAGTTGCAGATAGCACAGCACACTGAAGGAACACATAAGTGCCCCAGTGGCAGATGTGATTCCGTAATGAACACTGAAACAAGACAGAGTAATTATATATTCAGCATAGGATAATGATAGACTCTGCACACCCCTGCCAGATTCCAAAACACAATCGGCACATCCAATGCAACATAAATGAAACAAAGTACTTTGCTGACAACTTTCCAAAAGTACTCGGTGGAGACCATATGTGCTTTATTTTAATAATGCTATATTAAATATATTCCTGCAGAATCCCATGGAATCCACAAACAACCTTTTAAAAAATGCAACTGCCATTTAATGCACTACAACAGGCTGGGGTAATGTATGCCATACCAGAGGATGATCTACAAATGTATCCTAAGAGGCAGCCACCTAGATGCTGAGCCAGACTACAGTTAAGCCAGTGCTCTCTAACCAGGAAATAATAGATGGATACAGATTATACAGAGAGCTGGTACAGGCTGTGTGCAGGATACATGCACCCCACATGTATGCTTATACCAACAGAAACAAAAGTGTGCCTGAGTCTAGGTATACTTGTGTCTGTGACATTTCAGTAGCATATGGGCATTGCAATAGAGATATCCCAGACAGCTGCCAGTCACATCCTCTTACATTTCTTGGCAGCAATCTGCACCAAGGTGGATGAATATATCCATTTGCCAACAACAGTCATGGACAGCAGAACTGCCATGCAACAGTTCTGTGCCATAGCCAACTTCAAGGTGTCCTCAGTTCAATAGACTGCACCCATGTCCCAATTGAAACCCCTGCTGTACCTGATGCTGAATGGCATATCAATGGAAAGGGGTAGCCATCACTGAATTGTCAGGTAGTGTGTTCAGTAGATGGTTTCATTAGTTATATCATGGTAACACACCCCAGCAGTGTGCATGGTGCTGCAGTATGGAGGGAAAGCAGTCTGTGGGCCTCTTTCCAACATGGTGAAATTTCTGAGGGACTACTACTCAGTAAGTGCAGGACCACAGCGATAATTTAGACAATCTAGACCTATCAATATTAAGTCTGAGGATAAAATCTATGTTATCTCCTTCATACATACAGGGGACTACAGTTATCCATTGGAGCCTTGACTAATGATGCCATACAGAGCCCCATCAGCCCCTGATGAGGATGCATAAAACAGAGCCCACACCTTAACGTGAAACACCATCAAGCTTGTATTTGGTGTGCTGAAAGCAACATTCAGATGTCCGGACACATCCGGGGAGCACTGCAATACACATAAGAAAAGGCATCACAGATAATAACAGCAAACTAAGGTGACTTGCCAGCCACAGGTGTGAGTGACTTACCACAAGCACCCTACTTTATAAACTATTGTATGTTACACTCTACTTGATTGTACAATGCATTGTGCTTGTTCACTGGAATGTATATAGAGTTTTTTTCTATGCAATTAAGCTGAAATATTCTGTTATTTCTTACATTTCTATATTTTTTGTGAAATGTTTTGTATTTCACCTGGGCTGAGCCTGAAACTGGTAAGTATTGATGAGTGCACTACACTGGTAAACACATATATATCTATCTCTCTCTCTCTCTCTCTATATATATATATATATATATAGAGAGAGAGAGAGATAAATAAACCAAAATAAATAAATAAAAGAACCATAGCTGTCTGATGATGACATTTCAAAGCTGTCACAGGATGATCAGGAGGATATAGGGGTGAGAAGAAATAGGTGTGGGTGATGGAGGATGTGGCCATATGTCCTTGCTCAGTCTTCTAGGTTAGAAAATGTTTAGAAAAACTCTGTGGCTTCAGACATTTTAAAAAACTCCTACAGATTAATTATTCAGTAGTCAGCACCATGGCCATCATTGCTATAGGGTCAGAATGACACAACAGGTCACACATTGGATCAGCTGTCAGTGTTACCCTAATGCTAGGGTACTCATGCTGATGGCTCACACTGTGGTTCTGGCTGCCTCTTCCCTGTCTGGAAGCATTTGGCCCATGGTGCTGTACTAAGGAACTGTATGTGGTGACACTAGCATTTTTGGGACACATTACAGTTAGATGTAGTACTGCAATGTGACTGTCTGGACATAACTGCTGGGCTCACAATGGTGTGACCAACAGCAGATATACATGTTCATTACAGCACATACAATTGATATCAGAGAGCCATGTGTGGGGCTAATAAAGTTGTCTGCCTCTCTCCACAGGAGGTAATCTGCTTAGTACAGTTAGGGCATGTAGCATTCAGGTAGTACTACAGCACTACTCTAGCACCACTGCAACAAGGGCTTCAACAGAGCATGCAACAGACACCACACTGTCATGCTACAAAGCCACTTTCACCATGACTTCTCCATGTCTGTGGCCCTGAGTTTCATGTAACACATGCAGATGGTGTGCTACATTATCAGAGGCATGGTCAAGTGTGTGCAGGTCAAATCCGTGACCTCATTGTGAACGTTCATGTGCCTGCAATACCAGACACCTTTTGACATTTATCCATGCATATCAGTTACACTCCCACGAGTAGTCTGACAAAAGTATTAAAAGTATAGGTCCTTTGTGGGGAAGAGTCACCATCATTACAAAACTCAGCATGGTACAATGTGCCACCATTATGTGCCACCATTATCATCATGTCCATCACCTGATGTCCCCACATCATCAATATGTATGTTCACAGCATCCTCCATATTGGAGGCTACACCATGAACCACATGGCTGCCCCCTTATGGGCCAGATAATGAACCTAATGCAATGGCCTGTGTGCCACGGACCATGCTATCACAGTGAGGCACATCACATCCCACCTCAGGATCAGTGGATGGGCTACAGGAGGAGGCAGGTAGTGGATGTGCTATAAAAAGAGACAGATGACATCAGAAATCAAATGATGCAGCACAACACTGAAATCTGGGACAACTGTATGTCTACAATGATGATATGGACTTACCAGGACGCCATGGTTGTGTGTGGTTCAGAGACCCTATATTAACAGAGATATGACATGCAAATTACGTATCAAACAAATATAACAAATAACACCAATACAAATACTGAAACCTACCTGATGTGTCTTAATGTGAAAAGCCACTGTCATGTGAAAAGATAGAAATACACAAATCACCATTAAGCACATACCAGGCATAGTGTAGCATTACAACAGAGGTATAACACAGGACATAAGATAGACACAGATCAGATGGGCAAAGATGATGTGCAAATTGCAGATGTCCTATGAAGGTGAACAAGACCACAGTAGGCACAGATGTAACTATCAATAGTCAAACGTAGCTAACATATCTACTCCCATACCAGGTACAACTTCTATGTTTGAGTAGCTTATCAGCTGTCATAATGCAGGTCTTGTAGTATAGCAAGGCCCACAAACATCACAATATGAGTATACTCCACAGTGATAACAGGAGATAGAGGCACACAACAACTATGGACCACACTAACAGGATATGGAGACACTTATGTGACAAATGGTGCACTTCGGCAAGATATATAGGGAACAACTCAACATTAATATCCTAGATCACAGGTGTACTAAACAGTGATGCATAATATCAATAACCTTACCTGGTCTGTCTATATGTGCAGCTGCCTGACCCATGTCTTGTAATGTTGTATCTGTAGGTTAAAATGGCACACAAACATCAGCATGTCAGTATACTCCAAACAGAGGCAGAAACACACAGCAACTATGGATTACACTAATAGGATATGGAGACACTCACATGGCATGCATTGTTGCTGAGCAGATGTTTGGGGACTTATGCAAATGAAAAACACAGCATCATAAATTTTGCTGACAGTGTTATGTATGTACTGTGTTGATAAGATAACAAGCCTTAATATGTTGTGCATCCACATCAGGTGTGCTTTCATGTTCAAGGCTTACTTCTGCTGCTGTAGCACAAATATTACAATATTGTACTAATTGTGAATTAATATCCACTGCATGCTGTAGTGTTTGTGAATGAAGGACATAGCTGTAAATCCTGGAACACTTGCTACATTATCTCCCCCAGATATCTAACACTTCCATATGATAGCATGATGTGAGACAAGGAAATCCTTATCTCATCCAGGGGAGGCGAGGGAGGCCCACCTCCACTGGCATTCTTTGTCCTTTCATAGAGGCAGAGTCTGTGGGCTGTATGTAGGATCATGTCAGAGCAACATCACCAACAGGCTGCCCTGAATCTATTGTGACCACCTACAGCATTGATCATGCTTGTCAAGTCTGTCCACACTTTATTCCAGACAGTATTGCCCATCCATCCAAGAAGGGTATGGCCATGCTGGCACAGAACTTTGATAATTATATCATTCTCTCTGTATGAGAAATTGTCTCCACTATTTCTCATCAACATCTGGAAGACAGAGTGATATGCACATCTTAGAGTTTATAGTGCTCACATATTGACATAATACTGTTAAAAGCATATGTCCATTGAATGGTTCACCTCTCATTATCAATGTATAACTATGCAAAACAATCTGTGCAATGGATTTCACTGTTATGTATAGATAATCTGAATGAACATGAAAATAAAGTCTGAATATGTAAGCCATATGAGCTAACAGCATCAGCACTTCTTTGACTTTTATACAGGTCATATGTGTAGATATGGATTTAAACCCATGTCAGTGGATATTATGACAAGTAAGGGCCAAACACATAACCAATGTGTCACAAGCCCAGTATTACAGGAATAATGTTGCCACCGTTGCATGCACATCTGAACACAAACAGCATGTCTGCTTCAAGAGTGTAGGATACATTTCATATATTATCTCAGTCAGTGACACACATCATAAAAAGTGGATATATCATTAAATAGTGGAATGTATACAGAAATAAGGAAGAGAAATATCAGCAGATTTAAATGAACCATCCTGCAATCAAAGCTACGTCACCACAATAAACACCATACATTCAAAACCAACCTAGTGTTGCCTCTACTAAATTTATTGTCCTCACAAATATTACTGTATTACTAAGCATCAGCGAGCATTGCCAGTTCAATCAGTGTGAGTCATCAGTTTCCATAAACATGTGACAGATATTACACATTATTTTGAAATAACTATGGCTATATTTTTGAAAATATGTTTTAGTTGATTTGTACAGAATAATGATAACATAGGTTTGTGATAATAGCAATGTGTTTCACCACAACAAAGCCAGCAGGTGGCAGCTTACCTTTTGAGGCTAACTGTAAATCAGCTATTCCTTAGAGCAGTGATGGTGAACCTATGACACGTGTGTCAAAGGTGACATGCCACAACGTTTTGGGTGACACACCAGCATTCACCAACACCCAAGTTACCAAAGAAACTAAATGAACAAAAATACAAGAAATATGTGACCCTACACTTATCTACTAAAACTCAGCAACAAAAAAGTAATTAATTGCTGTTAATCAAATTAAATGCAATGTGTTCAATATTTTTTTCAGTTCAATTAAAAACTACTATTAAAAGTAGAGTAATTTTTTGGTGCCCTATTTTAAGCCCAATTATCAGCGCACATATCGTTTTCTCTATGGTAAGTCACTGATTTTTCTTTTACTTTTATAATACATAGCAGCACAAGTGATTGGACTGCATTTTTTAAAATAAATGAATATGTAAATAACTGTTTCTCTTCTCTGCGGGGGGAGGGGTGTGACACGCCACCAGAATCAAGATTGGCATTTTCCAAATTTTTGACATGCCGAGCTCAGGAGGTTCGCCATCACCACCTTAGAGTGAGTTTTGCTAAGGATACACAGCTTTTAAGTAGTATTTATGCCATACATAATTAATGAGGTTCATTAGCATTCAACATTTTGGAATCACATTTACTAATGTTCATCTACGTTTTCGAAACTTGGTGCATTAACCAATAGCTCAACATAATTGCAAGGTGCTCAGTGCAACTACTCGATAAGCAACATTAAATGTGAATATCTGTAACATGTGACCAATGCCCTCCAATAGTCTTTAAATAAAGTACTATGACCAGGTCAAACTAAGATTCCTCAACCAACAACAAGTAATCCCCTAGAATGTATTGCTACCCAGTTTAATAAATACTTCATTGACTCCATCAAAATCCTTACTAACTAAAACTTCCCATCACTGCCCATCAACCTAACATCTGTACTAGATAATAACACATTCTCCTTAAAACCAGTCCCAACCCAAACATACACAAATACTTGCTCAGGCTAAAACCCACAACCCTGGCAGCTGACAACCTATCCTCAATATACTTAAAAATAGCAGCTGAAGCCATCTCCTATCCAGTTTCCCTACTAATTAACCATTCCATATCCGAGCAATGCATCCCCACTCTCTGGAAAATTGCACACATCATACCCCTAAACAAAAGAGGTCCCTCCATCGACTTCTTTAACTATTGGCCCATAGCAATCCTATTCCCTCTATCAAAAATCTTTGAAAGGTGTGTTCACACCCAAATACTTAACCATCTCCTAGACAATAAATTACTTACAAATAGTCAGCCTGGCTTTTGCCCCTACCATAGTGCTACCACAGCCCTTATTAGCTTCACTAACACCACCAGTCAACTTAGAAACAAAGGTGAGCTAGTATCAGCAATCTTTTTAGACTTATCAAAAGCCTTTGATACAGTATCTCATAACAAACTGCTGGCTGCCTTGTCCAAACTGAACCTAAGCTACTCCACTCTAGCCTGGTTTCAGAACTACCTCATAGATCTGCAACAAGCAGTACGGTGGAACAAAGCTCTTTCTCCCTTACTACCAGTGACTATGGGCATGCCTCAAGAGTCTATTCTCGGCCCTCTCCTTTTTAACCAGTTTACAAATAATCTCCATAATGCTGCAACTCTAGCCACCCTTACACAGTATGCAGATGACTCCACTGTCATATGTTCTGCCCCAACTCTACCTGAACTACAGAACTAACCCCAACATCCTTCAATGCTATTGAATCATGGTTGGCAGATGCCCAATTAATCTTGAACCAAAATAAAACTAAACTCATGCTCTTCCACTCCACTAAATTCAAAACCCAATCCACTTACTTAAACATCACATCCAGTAATAAGACTTTGATTGAACCAGTACCATCCACCCAACTTCACAATGTTGTCATTTATCAAAATCTGAAGTTCGACTTACACATTGCCCAGACTGTAAAAAAAGTACACAAGAAAATAGGTACCATATACAGATGCAAAAACTTCCTAACCACAAACTTCAGAATAACCACAGCCAGAACTCCTCTTATGTCAACTTTACTATATGCCTCACTCATCCTTACTAACCTCTCCAAATCAGACTTAAGCAAGTTAGATGCCTGCTATAATAAGATAGCTAAATTTGCCACTAGCTGTCCTCCTAGAACCCATCATTGTAAGGCCCTAAGACAACTATCTTGGTTAGAACTACCCCACCAACTCATTCTCTTGCAACTCTCTACTGCCCACCAACTGTACTATAAACTCAATAAAACACCAGCTCTTCAAAGCCTCCTCAATCCCCATATAAGTACCCATCCACTAAGATCCACTAATAAAGCTCTAATTGAAGTAACCAGAAGTAAAAATAGTTCAGGTGACTCTCTATACTCCTACTACATTGTTGAACTGTGGAATGCCTTACTACTTGAAATTAGAACTATAACCAGCTTAAAAAACTTCAAGCATCACATTAAAGCCCACCTCACCAATTCCTGGACTTGTACATGTACTGGGCATGGGTAGCCCAAACCATGGCACTAGCTGATTTTAAAATTTTAATTGCATATGTAATGAGCATTGAATTTAAGTCATATGACTACCTTATGTCATTTTATTTATTTTTTCTTTCTCACTGTAAATATTTATCAGATTTTAAGTCTTCAGTTTGCTAATGCTACCTGTATATAAGACTAAGTATTGTAATTGCACTCTTATTGTATACAATGTCACTACCTGCTACTACTGTAAGAACTGTCTTCTAGAAGCATTGTTATACAAGATTATTGGTCTTGTCTCCCACTTGATCAATGTATTCTGTTCTAGTCTTTTTACCATTATGAATGTCTGTTACTGTTTTTTTCTTTATTGTATTATACAATTTTCTTTCTACTAACAAAATAGTTTAGTAACAATGGAGTTTTTCTCCATGGGCCGCCACTGATAAAGGGTTTTATGCCCAGCTGGACTCTCCCGGTAAACAAATGTAAAATAAAATAAATAATAAATTATCTTATATGTACTGACTATAAAATGAAATATTGATAAATTTACTGCTCATACCATTGCCACCTGTGAAGTGTGTTATCAGCTAGCATTGTTTGGAATGCATTTTTCAACAACTTTCAAAGGCAATAGTGTAGATGTTGATTGAGAGGAGGCTTTGGAAGGTACAGGCACCAAACTGGACAGAGGAGGAGACTACCCAGATGCTCACTGTCTATGCTGGACATGATGCAAGCATGTTCCAGAAACCTTATGATGATAAACATCTGGAACCAAATTGCAAGTGAACAACATAGATGGACTTGGATCTACCAGACTGGTGTGCATGTATGCCACCACTATGATGACCTACATTAGAGAAACACTGAGGATCTTCATCAGGAGGTCACAGAGGTCTGATACCAGCCAGCCAACAGATGCCTACAGTAAGTGACACAATCCACACCTTAACATCTACATTATCAGTTATGTATTTATTAAACATATTTCTTTCTGTGAATCTGTTTCAAGTGTATTCTATGGGCATGTGTACTGATAATAGTAATTACAATGTAAGATTTTAAATTCCTCTCATTAAAATTAACATTAGCATACAAACACATTCTGAGGTTATCTCCAAATATTCTAGGCCAGTGTACACACTAAGCAGGACTGTTGATTATGACAGCATACTAATATGGAACCTCATAAATACAATTCTTACTGTACTTCCATAATATCTGCTTTTATAATATGCAAAGGATTCTGTTTTCCCTTAGCTGAAATGGATAAGCAATACAGCAGAGTGACTGCTTTTCTCCTACATGTATGTTCAAATCCCATTGTTGCCTGTTTTTGAAAATATTGTCAGTGATTCATGTAATATTGCATATCTCTTATGAAAAACCTAGATGTAACAGATTAGGTCTTGTTTGCAATTTGGATCCCAGAAAACAGCCTTGCTTAAAGACTTCATTTACTGCAAGTGGTTAAAAGTTTCTCAGATGACATAAGAATGTCATTTGGTATTGATAAATGTGCAAAGCAATGTTTAAAGCAGGAAAGTTGCAATAACAAGAAAATATCAGTCTGGGGCAGGAATGTGATATAAAGGAAGTTGAGCAGGAAGGACTGTATGAATAGTTTGGAACTGATGAATGATCAGCAGTAAAACATGAAGAAATATCAATAAAACTCAGTAATACTTCAGAAGACTAAAATTAATACTGAAAACAGGCTTGACATCTAGGAATAAAGTCCAAGCTATAAATAAGATTGTTCTTCCTGTTCTAATTTACAGTTTTGGTGTGGTTGACTAGCTCCAGAAGTTATTGGATCAGCTGGATAGGAAAATAAGAAAAAAAGCTTTGTGCTTCATCTGATAATATATAAAAAAGTCAGTGTATACCAGTGTTTGCCAAGATTATATATCCCATGTTCTGAAGGAAGAATGGGCCTCCTATAAATTGATTGCATGTATAGATCTGCAATCATAGGACCACATACATATCTGCTGACCTCATCAGATCCAAACATAGTGAAAGTTCTAAAACACGAGGAGAGGAAATATAAGATGACCTCTGTGCTTACTTTAGCAGAAGTATTCCAGTGTCAAATGGGAATGTAAATCAAACCAGAAGTAGATAAAAATCAAAAGGCAGCTGAATGTGACCAAAAAAAAAGAATATAAAGAGAATGATCAAATGAGAAGGAAAGAAATGTGGAAAAGCCATAAATATAGTGGCAAGTATAGAGATCTCCTGGAACCACCTCACGTTGATCAGGATTTGATAAAGGATTGGTTAAGGAGAGGTAAGTTGAAACCAAAAGATGAAAAGTTAATAATGGTAGCCCAAGACAGAGGACTATGTACACATTTGTTTACAGAATCCATTGAACATGTGGGAGAAACAGACACATGTAGGTTCTGCAAAAAAGAATTAAAAACAGTTAATACACCTTATCGCTGGGTGTGATACACTCATGTCAGAGGGCCTGTATACTGAAAGGCACAATAACGTGGCAAGACTACTGCATCAGTAATTGTGCAAACACAACAATAAAGAAGTAGCTGAGAAGCATTAGAAGCCTGAGTCACAAAGCATGATAGAGAATGTAGAGACTGATGAAGTGTATATCACACGGGATCAGTCATTGCCAACAGTTTAAAAAATAGATGCTAGAGAACCAGACATAGTAGCATTGATCACTGAAATTGTTATACCTACAGAGGGATGCAAAGCCATATAATATCAGGATTTGCAGGCAGAAATGAGATCAATGGGGAATAAAGATATCCAGATAATTCCAATAGTGGTAGGTGCAATGGATCTAATGAAAAAAAAATATGCAGCTTATTTTAGATATGCTGCCAATGCATGTAGCTCTATATGAATTACAGAAGGAGTCAATTCTGGGCACATTGTGGGTGCTGCAAAGAGCACATTTGGCTAACATCAAACATTGAAACAATACTAATTTCATGAACATGATTAAATCCTGATTTAGGAATGGGGACCATTCCTGTTATGTTAATAGAAACTCAAAAGACTTGGAAAAAATTAAATTGAGGAAGACCTATGTTTTTTGGTAATTTATACAGTGCAGAGTTTTACACATCTAGCATCTTTGTAGTTCATTGACATCTATAGCATCTAGGCTGCTGATGACTACACATGTATCTGTTATCTGCAAAGTTTCTAAAAATGGCATACGTCTGCCAATAATTATGTGTATGGGAATGCTAGGCAATGCATATGTATGTTACCTATACAGTTTGTATTACACAACATTATGTTATAGTGAGTAAGACAGCAGCCAGAGTGAAAAAATCCTTTCAGCCAAGATCTGGAAATGCCTTATGAAAAAATACTTTTAGTTGTAACCAACACACTTAATATAAGTCAGAAAAAATCAGTCAATAATCGTAGAAAACTTTCCAATAGTGCCATACCATAATTAACCTCTGAGCAGCTAGGAAGGGGATTGTGAAGGCCAGAGAACAGCAACTTAACACATGCTTGGGAACTTGCCAGCATCTGCTTGGCAGTAAGGCTATACCTGAAAAGAAAAAGGAGAGAAGTGTAATGTTACCACAAAATCACAAGAAACATGCCACAGGAAGCTGAAAACATGAACTTTTAGACATTTAAAATTCAGTGATTGTCCATCATATCACCTGAAAAAGATATATCAGCCAAGAAGACAAGACAAAAAGCTCACACTGTGTAGATCTAAACTTGACAATGTTTTTGCAGTTACAAAAGTAAAAACGGCACTGTCGCCTTTTCAACAGGCAATCAATAACATCTCAGCAAAACTCGCTAACATTAAGTCTTCAGTCTCAAACATTTCCCACAGAATGGACTTACTGGAACAATGCGTATCAAAATGTGAAAACAAAGTAATTAAAGTTAATCAAACAAAAACAGTACACTCCGAATATCTTAAATACCTAATAGAAAAGGTTTTGGATTTTGAAGCCAGGAGTCACAGGACTAGCATAATTGTGCATGGCTTCCCAGAATCTTATGATTAATCCACACTGCAAGGAACCCTTAAATGTGTAGTTGTAAAGCTATTAGATAATGTGTCTGAATCTAAAAAACATTATAATTGAACGTATACATAGAGGTATTAAGAAATTTCAAAGGTATGACATTCCGAGGATAATATACAAGAAATTCCTTAATCCCCAGGATGTTCTGACAATACATCTTGCAGCAAGATAAAAAGAAATTTTACTTGGAAAGGTCACAAGCTAAGCTTTACTCAAGATTTACCTTTACAAATTCAATTAGAGAGACAGAAATGCACACCCTACTGTGAATATTTAATTAAGGTAAATATCAGATTCCAAATGTTATTTTCTTCAAGATTAATATTCATGATATCAGGGGAACAATCACTATGCTTAACCAAAAGATGAAGCAAAACAATTATTTTACACTTTATTAACAAATACTTGACCACTGAGTTTGAGTTTGGTGTGAGTATTTTGGGGAAGGCAAACTGTAATGATGTTGACTGGTCAAGTAATGGCACTATTTTAAAAATTATTAGGTTACAGTTTGTCATATTTTATAATATGAACAAAAGTTATCAGTTATGAATTGTAGTAGGAAACGTTGTGACAAAGTTAAATTTTTTTTGCACTTCCTTATTATACTCCTCAGCATTTAGTCAGAACAAAGCAGTAAAGTTATAAGCTTAAAAGCTTAATAGGCGCATTGCTTCATACTTCCTTCTTTTGGTTTATTCTTGCATATGTACTTGATTATTTGATCATTTTACCTTTTTTATAAAAATGTTTTACTACCTGGTTCCTCCTTTTACAAGTTAAACAGTTTAATACCAGCTAAGTATTTAATAACCTTAAAGTAGCTCCAAAATCAAATCCATACCTCGTTATTACTTTCCATGGCTTATAGTTCTGCTAAATATATTTAATGACATATTATGTCCTTTTGAAGCTCTGTTGCTAATAGTGAGATGTATTAAAGTGCTATGAATTGGTTTAGTACTATCATGTGCCAGATGTTAGTTGTTGTTAACACAAACTGTACAAAAATTAATAAAAGATTTAATATATTTCTATTTTTATTATTACCAACATTATTATATTTCTCCTCTTGGAATAGGTGGGATGGAGTTGGGCCAATTAGCCTAATGAGGGAAAATGTTCTTTATTTTATAACAATTAGATACAATATCTCAAATGGGAATTCCTGTTTTCACCATTTAATATTAACCTCAATATACCTTTTCCAAAGTACAGAGCTTCATCATTTTAAAATTTCCTTCTTTATTAATAATTTTATAGAGCACTATCAAATTAATCCAAAGACATTACCCCTTTTTTGTTACTGCATTTGTTTAACCATGTAATGTATGGATTATTGATTCATGGAATATAAAGGGTATCCAATCAAATAACAGAAGAAGGCTTTTTCTACATTTATGCTTTAAATCAAAATCACATGACATTTTGTATGCAGGAATTGCGTATAATGGCTGATCAATGAGTAGGGGGAGTTAGTAAAAAGTTGAGCTGCTATAAAAATAGCAGCAGGTTCCCATACATGAAATTCTGGAGTTGTGATCTTAGTTAAAAATTATTTTAAAGGAAAACTCATAGATTCAGACATAGACAGCAATGGTCACACAGATATATATATCAATGGTCATTGATGCTATGCCACTTGTACTAGTAATTTATCGGATCACCTAGTTGTGTTAATGTTATGTCCCCAGAACCAACCAAATCAAATGTACAACTCAAATACAAAATATCCTTAAAAGGTTTAGGAATTGTTACTTTACTTTAGGGGGTGATTGAAATAGCACAGTAGATCCGTGAAAAAATACTACCAACAAATCAAGATTATTTGACATAAATGTAGCATCTCCAATACATGAGTTGAAAACAAAATATGATTTAGTTGATCTTTTTTCAGTAAATAAAGGCTTATTTTCCAATATTAATTCTACAGAAAACAATTTTATTTATTTTTCACTGTGTCATTAATCAATGTCATGAATAGACTTCTTCTAACCTCTTGTAGATTAATTAAGATCATCAATGATTTTCATACAGAACCCAGAGGCTTCTCATTCCAAAATTACATTAAGTGTAGACTGAAATATAAGCAAAAATAGCATAAAGAATAATTGCAAATGGACCTTAAACCCATTGTTATTAGAAAAGGAAAAAGTCATAGAAGAAATTGAATCATTGTTGAAATTAATACTCACAAATTTTACAACTGAATAAAGACCTAACATGCAATGAGTGCCCTTAAAGTGCAAATAAGAGGAACACTAATTAATAAAGCCTCCTACTACAAAAATATATGAAAATAAGGAAGAATGAATAAATAAAAAAAATCAATTCAGGAGCTTTAAGCCTTGCAAATAAAAACTTTCAAAGTTGAGATTGAGGAGAAAATCAAAGCTCTTCAGCAATAATTAATTTTAATTTTGTCATACATAAACCATCTTTCATGGCTCAAAACCAGAACCCTCACAAATTATTCACAAGGTGCACAAGCCCCTTATAAATTGTTAGCCATCCTAATAAATGTTCACAAACCTAAGGTAAATATAAATGAAATCACATACCAAATGAAGACTTAAGCATCCAATGAACAAATCATGAAGAGTTTTGTGAACTTATTAACCAAACTTTATAGTCAAACTAGTGAGGCCATTACAGAAAACCAGCCATCATTTCTAAGTCAGATCAGTTTTCCCCAGCTGTCCCAAGACCAAACCTTGTTATTAACTCAACAAATCAATATGGAAGAAATAAAGAATGTTATAAAAGAGTTAAAAATGATCCAGGTCAAGAAGAATTTACAGCCGCATTCTAAAAAAAAATCATAACGTATTATAAAAATCTTACAAAGTGTTTTTAATTATGTTCTTCAAAATGGTTTCTCAGATATTTACCTAAATAGATCAAAGACAATTTTTATCCCAAAACCCAATGCTGATTTACTCAAGTCCCAATAATTACAGCGCCATCTCCTTATTAAATTATGATGCAAACATTTTATCATCCTGTTTGTTAAATAGATGAAAAATAATAAAAATAATAATTTCATATATCATTTTTCCTTATCAGTTTGGAGTTGTTAAATCCATTAAATTAGTGATCCAACCTTTGCCTTGCAGGCATTACAAACCCTTAGTAAACTGAATAAGAATAGAGTTTTTGCTCTAAATTTGGATGTGACAAAAGCTTTAGAGAGAAACATAAAGAAGTGAACACACAAACAAAAGACAGGAACAAGACCTACATGAATAAACCAGTAATTTCATTTACAAACAATAACAAGAAGATTAAAGATTTTTTTATTAATAATTGGAACATATTAACAGTAGATGAAACATTGGGTGCCATGGTAGGAAAACATCCCAGATTTACCTATAAAAATACAAAATCATTGAAACGCATGTTGTGTTATGAAAAGAATGAAAACAAACACCAAGATCTATCAGAAAAGGAACTTTTGCTTGCAGGAGCTGCAATCAATGTCCCTTTATGTTAAATGACCACAAATTTGTACATCCGGAGACAAGAAAGGAATATGAGTTTAATAGTTATGCTGACTGCAGAACATGAGATCTGATTTACCTTGCTATTTGTGATAAGTGCAACTCATTCTATGTAGGAATGACAAGTAGAACCTTAAGGGAACGAGTGAAAGAACATACTTATGCAATAAATAGGGAGGACGAAAATAATGCATTGGCAAAACATATCATAAACAAAGGCACATTACATAGTTTCAAATTCATGGTATTAGAAATGATATATAGGAATGTTAGGCTAGGGAATTATAAGAATTATACAGAGCAGAGAGAAATGAGATGAATATTAAGATTACAAGCAGATAGAGGACTAGGACTCAATGATAAGGTGTCCATTTGACCCTTTCTAGTAGCTAAGGATCTTAAACATTAGAAAACACATAAGTATTATATAGGCATTAATATATGTGATCTATATATGTTATTTCATGTATTTATTTCTTATTATTTTATTAAAATTTTTTCATATTTTTGATAAAAGTTATGATAAGCATTATCTGTTTATGTATATACACACAGTTTCTATCAGGTATGGTTGTATATACATGAAATATGTAGTGTTGAAGTATAGATACACAGTTTATATACAACAGTTTATACTTCATAAATAAGGATAAATGAATAGTTATATACCATATTTTTATGACACTATCCATAAAAAGACGTTATAATTCATGACAAAGTTCATACGAAAAGTTTTTTATGTGTATATATAGTTCTCAATACATATGGATTCATCAATACACATGATTATCAGATTCTTATATGTATTCTTTGTATATATACATTTATATATTTTATATATATATATATATATATATATATATATATATATATATATATATATATATATATTATTATTATTATTATTTATACACTTTTATAAATGTGAGATTATTATATTATATTTGTTAAAATGCTTCAAAAATGTTTTAGAAGTGTTTTTAATGAATTATCCACAAGGTTTTTGATGAACTATATTATTTTCATTCAATATTCATGAGTCGAATAGTGATTGGCTTGCCAATGAAATGTTAAAGCTTTTTAAATTGTACCAATTAAGTCAACAGTTAATAGTCTGATGAAGCATTCCCTTTGAATGTGAACGCGTTTACTGAATTTCAAGTCTTGGGCCTTGTTTGGATTGTTTTTTCATTTTATTTCTAATAAATAGTCAGCTTCTTATTGTCGTGTTTTGGCTGCCTCTTTCAGTTCTGTTTTTTGGGATTTTATGGACATTTGCTGCAGCTGAGGAGCCTCTTCCTTGTCTTGAAAATTCTTTTTCAGTTTGGCTAAAAATAGTGAAGCCACAGAAACGGACAACCAAATTCTTTCCCTAGAAAAGAATTAGATGCTCTGCAGCTTCGCTATTTTTAGCGTCCGATGCATAGTGTTCGACATTGTGGCATTCGACGTTATCGGCTTTCGATAATGTGATATGAACCCGAAAGATAAACTATAATGCATATATACCCGGAGAAAAATTGCTATTTTAAAGCACCAGTCTCTTCAAACTCTACAGAATGCCAACCAGAAAATGCAGTCCTGCAGAACATATTTTGAGTTTGCCCTTACTCAAACTTCTCAGAAAATTACATGTGGACTTATCTAAAATTGAAATTCATAATATCCTATGGAAATGGCAACTTACTGTACTCCATATATTTTGGGTCTATATTAAATCAGCAGACACTTAAAAAAGTGATCGCTGATTTATTGACCCCATATAAGCGAAAGTTTACAATCCTGAACACTTGGAACAGCGATTTTTTTTTTTTTTCCTAGGGAAAAAAAATCACTGTTCCACAAAAAATAAATAAATAAATAAAAAAACTTCAAAACATTACATAAAGTGAGGGGCTTCACCCCCACACCCCCCTACTTAAATATATCAACTCCAACATCACACTACAGTGAGGAAAACGGCAAAGTAACTGAGGTGGCCAAGCAATTTCTTTCCCAGGGAAAGAAATCGCTCATATGCCATTTCACTATTTTGCTGTTTCGTTCTTTCATGTTTTTCTCTGACCTTCACAGGTAAACAGATTGGTACCCAAAAGAGGGTTAACCTGGTTATGAGTAAGTATGGTACTCCCAGTCCCAGTCCCTGTAGATGCCTGTGGGTCACAACATAAATCCACACCAACATCTTGTTTCTTAACCATGTGCAGCGAGGTTGCTTACAAAGCATTCAACAAAAAATAAAAAGCAAATATCTCACAGCTAAAGGTAGACCTACCATGAAAAACAATGAACAAATACAAATGTAGGTTAACCACCACAGCAGTAAAAAGAAAAAAAAGTTTAATGTTGAGCACATTTGCGGGGCTACCACTTCTTCAGACCAAATGAAATATCAAAAACACAATCAGTATGAATAGAAACAATCAACCAATAAAAACAGCACTAAAAAACAGCACTAAAAATAAATCAATGAATTGAAAGATTAACTAAATTAATTAATTAACTGCCGCCTCCCTGTCAAAACAGATTTTAGGGGTAGGCTGTAATTCTATCCAGGCATCCTATGTGCTTGGAGGTCTAAAGTCCATTTAAGTTGCACTCTCTAAATATAATTATTAAAACCACCACCCCTTATGTTCGGTGAAAGCAGTTGTAAAACCCTTAAACTAAACCTACTATGTCCCTGGCAGGAAGAAGCATGGCTAGCTAGTGCATTAGTCTATACACAAGTGTGAATTTTGCTAGTATGTTCCAAAATGCATTCTTTAAGTTGACATGTGATCTTGCCTGGATAAAAACAGGAACATTTGCAACAAGTATCCAAATAAATTAAATTACTACTCCTAAATGTTGCAAAAAACGTAGGCGAAAAAATCTGTCCAGAAACAGAATGATGGAAAACCATGTCAGAAGGAATAAAATTGCACACTTTGCAACTATGGCAAGGAAAAGAGTCCTTTCTGCCATGTATAGCACTATCAACAGATACAACCTGGGAAGAGCCATAACATAATATCCTCTTGGGGGATAGATTATTTCTAAAAATAAAGCAGGGCTCTCTCCCAATCAAGTTTGTAGTCTTATTGTCAGCAAACAAAATTAGCCAATTCTTCCTTATGACCTCACAACATTTTTTTACATTGCAAGAATAAGTAAACATTAGCTTAGGAAAACCATTCAGATGCCTATGTGTAACGGGTGAATTTCTCCTAGTATAACTAGAAAAATAAGGTGTCCCTCTGCCACTCCTATAGTCACAAACATCCTTAAAGGAAGCAATTACCTGATCATTCAAGTAATCTCTCCCAAGGAAATCTGCACATAGATGTTCATGGCCTCACCAAAAATGTGATCATCTGTTGATAACCTGGAAACCCTCTGGGATTGCCCTTTAAGTACAATAGGAAAAATGGGGGGGGGGGGTGCATGTTGGAATGCTGTATCATCCCATTTTTCCAAGAAAGTTTCCTAATCATCTTGTTGTCAAGACCTTTATCATTGTTCTTAAACACTGCCACATCCAAAAACTCAATGGATACCAAAGAACAGTTAACAGTAAACCATAAAAAAATGAAAAGTAGACTCTAAATAATCAATAAATTGTAAAAGATTCTGTACATCCCCTTCTCATAGGAGAAGGATGTTATCCACAAGCCTCACATAATGTCTAATAAATCCAGAGAATAAATTATTGTTATAAATAACACCCTCCTCCCACTGCACAAAAACAAGATTGGCATAACTGTTGGCGCATGGGGTCCTCATTATAACACCAAGTTTTTATATAAAATGCTGCCATTCAAACAAAAAGACATTGTTACTTAAAACAATATTTGTTAAAACAAAAAGCAAGTTAGTGAATTCGAAAGATACTGAGAGAGTTAAAAAGAATAGATAGTGAGAGAGTTAAAGATAATATAAGCAATACAGCCTAAGCAGTAGCTTAAGGATATGGTATAGAAACAGAGAATGGGGTTAGAAGAGCCTTAGGATCTTGCAGACTGTGAAGGACTGAAATTTGACAGAAGAAGAGGATGAGGCTAGTATGGAAGAAGAGGAAATGCTGAGCTTCAGGCAGGCTTTATGCAGGAGCAGAGCCATGTCTTTTTGAGATGATTTTTTAAAGAGGCTTTGAACTGGGTTAGGCCAGGGATAGACCTGGTAGCTAGAGGTGTTGAATTCCAAAGTACAGAGACAGAATATGAATACAGAGAATGACCTGGTTTTCTTGTGGGTTTTGAAATAGCTAAGAGATTTTTGTCTTCTGACTGTAGGGATCGATTTAGTGTGTAAGGGGTGACTAGATTGGCTAGTGCAGGGCAGACAGTAGGCTTGAAAATAAGGTTGTGCAATGTGGATAGCTGAATAAAGGCAAGTTGGTTGGGGAGTTCAAGCCAGTTTAGTTCTAAGAGTGGTTTACAGTGGTGTGTGTGATGGTTAGAGTTTGTGGTAAACTTAGCAACATTGTTGTAGCACTTTTCTATCTTGCTTATGGTAGAGGTTTGCAAGTTAATTAGGATAGGGGGACCATAAAGAAGGTAGGGAAGTAAAAATCTTTTTGCAAGGGTAGTTTTGGTTGTTGCAGTAAAGAAATGTTTGTTTCTATATAACAGTTCCAGCTTTTGATGAGTTTTCTTTATATTTTATTGTATATGGGGGGAGGGGTTGAATGAAAGTTTATTGTCAATGATAGCCCCTAGAAGTTTGGTTTCCTGCACTATTTCTATGACAGTGTTGTCAGATGCAAGGATGTTAAAATGATCAGTGACAAGGATTTGTTCTTGGGATGAAAGAGCACTAGTTTTGTCTTCTTTGGATTAAGAAAGAGTTGGGCATTTCATAGCCAGGATTCAACTGCTGTAAAGGACTGTTGAGTTTTTGAAAGTAGTTCTGGTAGTGGTTGAGCAGTACAGATTATGGTGGAATCACCAGCATATTGAATGAGGATCCCAGGGTGAGAGGCAGTGTGATGGTTGTGAAAATGTTGAAGAGTAGGAATCCTAGGATGGAGCCTTGAGGGACTCCAGTAGGTTTATGGAGAAAAGGTGAGAATTTATTGGACCATTTCACTGCTCGTTTATGATCCTTGAGATAGCTCTGAAACCATTTTACTGTGTTATGTGAGAAGCCTATGTTAGACACTGTGTTCAAAAGTAAGGGGTGAGACACTGTGTCAAAGGCCTTGGAGAGGTCAAGGAATACTGAGGCTGTATAGCATCCTGCATCTCTGGCCTTGTTTACGGTTTCTGTAAAAGATAATATGGCTGTAGCTGTGCTGTGGCTAGGTCAGAAGCCATGTTGGGTTTTGGTTAAAAGATTGTTTTGCAATAGATATTGCATTACCTGCTGATGGATACCCCTCTCGAGAATTTTGGATATGGGTGACAAGATGGATATAAGATGGAAATTGGATAGATCAAAGGAGTTGCCTCCTTTGTGGATGGGGGTGATGGTGAGATTGTTTCCATATGGTAGGTACCTCTGATTCAGATAAACACCTATTTATAAGGATACTGATTGGGTAGGTGATTGAATTAGCACCCAGTTTGAGGTAGTGTGGTGGAAGATTATCAGCTGAGGTAGAGCAGGGTTTTAGTTTATGTAGCAGCTTCTTAATGGTGTCAGTAGGTATGGGCTGAAGTGAGAATGGGGTTTGCAAGACATTTTGTTGAGTAGGGGGGTTATTAATGACAGGTTTAGAAGTAGCTGATGGTCTGGGGTTGGTGTCTGAATAGGTTGAAGGGTGGGGGGTCCAGCATTAGGGGTGTTAGTAAGTAGGTCTGATACTGATTTTATGAAGTGCTTGTTAAAGTTTTTGGCTATTTGTGATGGAGGGGTATCAGGTGATAGGGTGTGGTCTCTATTTGTTCCAGGAATAAGTAGAGATGAATTAAATAAAAGATTAACTAAATTAATAAACTACTGCCTTCCCTTCAAAACAGGCTTCAGCGGTAGGTTATAATTCAGTCCAGGCATCCTATGTGCTTGGATGGCTACAATCCATTTAAGTTGCACTCTCTCAATATAATTATTAAAAACCCCACTCCTTATGTTCAGTGAAAGCAGCTGTCAAACTCCAATAGGTTCATAGGTAGGTACTAGGCTATCTGCCCGAGGGCATTTATAAGCCTAGCCAGAGTGTGTCAGCTTTAATCGCCCCATTGATTAATTAACTGAGCCTCTGTCAATGAAGTGATCCCAGGGGTGTATTTTCTGTTACCTATCCACTCATCAAGATTTCTCTTGAAGAATGCTAGTGAGGGGCTCTGCCTAATGTAGTTAGGAATTTTGTTCCAAAGCATGACAGGAATCTATCCCTCCAGCATGTTCTATTTATTGTTGTGGGAGGTTTAGCTCACTAGAGCAAGTGGCTCACAGTGACTTGAATTTCTTTAGGTGGAGCATGTCCATCAATTCTGAGTTGGACATGGTTTTGTTAGTCAGGCAGAGATCACCTATCAGTAAGCGATATGCCACTGAGTACAGCCGGAGTTTTTCCAGTCGGGCAGCATAGGACATATGTTTGAGGCTAGTAATCCTCTTGGTGAGGTACTTTTGTAGTCTTTCCAGCTATTGGAAGTGTCTTGTGAGGTACATCTCAAATGGGGCAGTGTACTCTATGACGGGTCTGATGAGTGATGAGTAGTGGGCCACTATAACCTCTTTATTTCTAGATGCGAACCCTTTAGTAATTAGATGGGTTATATAGAAGGATTTCCTAACTACTTTGGCTATATGATTGCCAAAGGAGAGATTACTATCTACCTGGGTCCCCAGATCTCTTATTACCTCTTCTGTATTAAGGGGGCTGCCACCTATGTGGTAATTCATGGGTGTTTTGTTTTTTCCAAAAGGGATGACTATGCGTTTTTTGGCATTTAGCTTGAGACCATGACATTGACACCAGGTGTCCGTCTCAGTAAGGCTCTTTTGGAGAATGTCCGTGTCAGCTGGAGAGTCAATTATGGCTCCCAGTTTGCAGTCATTGGCGAACTTGGTTAGCCATAGTCCTCCTGTGTTTGCCTGTACTTCTGAGAAGTATATGCCAAACAGTAGGGGTTCCCAGGACCGAACCTTGTGGGACACCGCTTGTGACTGGAGCCCGCTATTCTTACCGTGTGAGTTCTGGCTTGTAAGCCAGTTGGCAACCCATCTCGTGACGTAGGGGTTTATGTTCAGGCTGGTGAGTTTTTCTATAATTCTCGAGTGAGGAATGGCGTCAAAAGACTTGCTGAGGTCAAGGTAGGCTGTGTGAACCACCTTCCCCTTATCTATGGCCTTGGTGACTGTCTCAAAGAAGTCAAAGAAGTTTAGTAGGCATGATCTACCCTTAACAAAGCCGAACTGGGTTGGCTCAAGTGTTTGGAGGTTCCCAATGTCTTTGTTAATGAATTCCATGATGATGCGCTCCATAGCCTTGCAGACCAGGCTAGTCAGGCTTATGGGGCGATAGTTACCAGGGTCAGTTGTGGCCCCTCCTTTGTGGAGTGGAATAACCGTTGCTGTGCGCCATTCTATTGGAATGTAGCCTGTGGAGAGGCTGAGGTTGAACAGTGTGTTTAGGTGGTGGGTTAGTTCATTCTGTAGTTCGTGCAAGACGCAGCCTGGGACACCATCTGGCCCCATTGACGCTGTGCTTTTGGCTTTTGAAAGTGCTGTTTTCACCTGTGCATTTGTGATTTCTGGGACACTACACTTTCCCGGTATTGTTGTGGGCCCATTTGGGGGTGAGATAGGGGTGCAGTTTGCACTGAATCTATCTGCCAGGATGTTGGCAATATCAGTAGGTTCAGTATATTTTATGCTATTTTGTACTAGCTCAGAGCATATCTGTGAACTGCCACTTACATTCTTGACATAGTTAAAGAAGGCTTTGTGGTTGTCTTTCAAATCCTTAGCTATTTTTCTTTCAAAGTTAGCCTTGGATGATTTTGTGAGGGACCTTAGTTTTTACTGATACTGATCAAGGATGTCTTTCCTTCTTGGGATTTGCTTTTTTCTGTACTAGTTTCCTCCTTCTATTGTATAGCCTGTTTATGGCAGGGGTCCACCAGACTGGCTGTAAAACTTACCACCTATGTCTTAAATAAGGTGAAGTTTGCTACAGAAATGTTTTTCTCTGTGGTTTCCTTGGTTGGGGGTGGTGGTGTGGTGTGGACATCCAGAGTGATTAGTTTATGGTCTGATCTAACCAGTGACAGGTTGACCTCCGGTGCAGAACACCTGTCACCCATGTTGGTGGTGATCAGGTCCAATATGTTTTCATTTCTGTTATGGGAGTTTACCAGCTGATCCAGGGCATTTGAGTTGATAAATTTCAGGAAGCGCTGGACCTGGGAGTTTGTACTTGAGTAGTTTTCCCAGTTAACATTAGGGTAATTGAAATCACCTAATATCAGGGTGTTCGGTAGGACCTTCATGTTTTCCAGTGTCTCCAGAAAGGCAGACTGGTGGTTCTGGGTCATGGAGGGAGATCTGTAGCAGGCCACAATTTGCATTGCAGATTTGCCCAATGTTAGTTGCACATGGATGATCTCAGAGGTATCATGCTACGACACTAACCTGGAGGTGTAGGTATCCTTGATGAATATGGATACACCCCCTCCTTTTGTGTTTCAGTCCACGTTCTGCGGCCGAAATGTGTGGTATGAGTTGTAGCCCGGTAGTGCTGGGGTGCTCTATGGAGCCTTGAACTAGGTTTCAGTTACTGCACAGATGTCAACGTTCTCCATACTGAGGAGTGCTTTGAGCGCATGCATTTTGAGATTTAAACTCTTAGCATTAAATAGCATAACCCTCATTTTTTTATTTGTGCTGTTTATGGAGGTGGGTTTGACTTTTGAGCCTTGCCTAAAAAAGGCACTATGGGGCAGCAAGAGCCTTGGCCAGTATTCGAAATCCTAGGGGTGACAGGTACAAGCCATCTCTTGCGAAGCAACGAGGCTTGTTGAGCATGTCGTCTCAGGCTGACAGACACTGGATCCCCTTTGAATGACACCAGAAGCTTAGCCAATTGTTGAAATTGATCATTTTTTTATACTACTACTACTTAATACTAAACCTACTATGATGCTGACAGGAAGAAGCATGGCTCGCTAGTCTGTACATGATTGCGAATGTTGCTAGTGTGTTCCAAAATACATTCACTAAATTGATGTGTGGTCATACCCAGATAAAAACAGGAACTTTTGCAACAAGTAGCCAAATAAATTAAATTACTACTCCCACATGTTGCAAAAAAACCTAGGAGAAAAAATCCATCCAGAAACAGGATGACAGAAAACCATGTCAGAAGCAATAAAATTACACACTCTACAACTATGCTAAGGGAAAGTGCCCTTCCTGCCAGTATAGCACTATCAGCATATGCAACCTGGGAAGGACCGTAACATAACATCCTCTTGAGGGACAGATTATTTCTAAAAATAAAGCATGGTTCTCTCCCAGTCAAGTCTGTAATCTTATTGCCAGCTAACAAGATTGGCCAGTTCTTCATTATGGCCTCAGAAAATAGCTGTACATTGCTAGAATAAGAAAACATTAGTTTAGGAGGGCCATTCAGATGCCTACATGTAAGAGACATTTCTCCTAGTATAACCAGAAAAATAAGGAGCCCCTATGCTACTCCCACAGTCACAAACTTCCTCAAAGGAAGCAATTACCTGATCCTTTGAGTTACCTCTCCCCACAAAATCTGCACATGGGGGGGTCATAGCCTCAAAACAAATGGGATCATTTGTCAATAACCTGTAAACCCTCAGGGATTGCCCTTTGAGTACATTAGGAAAAATGTGTGTGGGGAGGGAGGTGCATGCTGGAACAATGCAACATTCCATTTTTCCAATAAAGTTTCCTAAACATCCTGGTTTCATGACCTTTATCATTGCTCTTAAACACTGTCACATCCAATATATATATATATATATATATATATATATATATATATATATATATATATATATATATATATATATATATATATATATATATATATATATATATATATATATACCAAAGAATAGTTAACAGTAAACTGTAAAAACTCGAAGTAGACTCTAAATAATCAGTAAATTGTAAAGGATTCTGTACATCCCCTTCCCATAGGAAAAATATGTCATCCACAAACCTCACGTAATGTCTAATAGATCCAGAGAATAAATTATTATTGTAAATAACATTCTCCTCCCACTGCACCAAAACAAGATTGATATTAATTGTTGTCACATGGGGTCCCCATTGCAACATCAAGTTTCTGTAAAAAATGCTGCCCTTCATACAAAAAAAAAATTGTTGCTTAAAACAATATCCAACAATATTCAAATAACAGTAATCATGCTATGTGTACAACTACTACGATGGGGCAAAAAATATTCTAACAAAGTAAATGATCATAACAGAAGTCACAGCTTCAGACTTTGTTTAATTCACCTATGTGTCCGATTGTATCCGGACATGGTTGGCTCACTGAGCCATTGTCTTTATTTGTAGAGGACAAGCTCAATCAGCTGTTATCTGAAGCACCAGCTGTCCTTATGGACACTTCACATTTTCTTTCCTCCATTTTTCAATCAGTTGTTAGCCTGGATGTGACTAGTTGTCTTTTGGTGATACTTGATGTCAAGACTTTGTTTTTGGTCATACCCAATACGAAGAAGTGGACTCTGTTAAAATGTTTTTGTCCCATCATAGTAGTGGATGACATCTTTCTCCTATGGGAGGGGAATGTGCAGAATTTTTTACAATTTATTGATTAGAGTCTACATCTCATTTATTTTATGGTTTACTGTTAACTATTCTTTGGTATCCATTGATTTTTTGGATGTGATGGTGTTTAAGAACAATTATAAAAGTTACAACACCAGGATGTTTCGGTACAGCAATTTTGTGAGATCATAAATTGGAACTGTGGTGGTGGTGCTGCGGTAGTGCTGTCGCCTGACAGTAAGATGTTGTCCTGTTCATTTCTCAGCTAGAGCATCTTCTGTCTGGAGACATGCGTGAATGGGCGTACCTTCATTGAAGGTTGTGCGTCAGGGCTGGCAACTCAGCACATAAAAATCTACTGCCAATCATTAGCAGACCGGAGTTCCGCTGTGGTGACCCCTAACCGGGAAAAGCCGAAAGACACAACA
The DNA here is from genome assembly GCF_019279795.1 of Protopterus annectens. Taxonomy (NCBI): domain Eukaryota; kingdom Metazoa; phylum Chordata; order Ceratodontiformes; family Protopteridae; genus Protopterus; species Protopterus annectens. The sequence goes on along the minus strand of NC_056725.1, from coordinate 232,250,246 downwards.
ACATAAGGAAGAATTGGCCGATCCTGTTAGCTGGCAATAAGATTACAAACTTGACGGGGAGAGAACCCCACTTTATTTTTAGAAATAACCTGTCATGCAAGAGGATGTTTTTAAGCTTTCTAAGCTTCTCAGGGTTTTTATAGATGATGAACTTAAATTTGACATCCAAAGAAGACACACCAATAACTAGGGATACTCTACAGAATTAAAAAAGAATTCTTAACACATGAATATAAATTGTCCTTAGCTCAAGCCTACCTACTACCTACCCATCCAAGTCTTTACCAGCCTCCAGAAAAATATGTCAACCAAACTCGAACTCACTTACAGTAAAATAGCTAGATTTGCCTCTAATCTCCCTTATCAGTCTCATCACTGCTTAGCCTTAAAAAGCTCCACTGGCTAGAATTTCATAATCTACTCCTCCTGCTTCAGCTTCTCAAACCAACACATCCTTCACATTTCCAAACTAAATAAATCCATAGGTAAAATTCATTCAGTTGCTACTACTGGGAACAAACTTCCTCTCTGTATCAGATCAATTCAAAACACTATCAATTTCAAACTAGCCTTAAAGGAATATCTGCTTAACTCCTGGACCTGCCCCTATACAGCTCCTACTTGAACACTATCCCGTCCTCCTCTTGCCTCCCTTTCTTTCTTTTCCCCTTTCTTTCTATAGTCATCCTTCCTGCACTTTACATCTATTTCTCTGACTAGTTGCTATTATCTCCAAATGACTCCAAGTCTTACTCTACTTCTCTGCTTTCTCTATTTTTCTCTCCCTTTGTATAAATGTCCCTTTTTGTTGCAAATTGCCACTACTCTATTCTGATACTCTATAGTGTAATCCTCTACTTAACACTTTGCGATCACAATTTTTTGTATCAGTGCTTGTTTTTTTTTTTGTAATTATGTAGAAGACAAATCTTTATTTTCCTTTTCTTTGTATAAGACACATCATTATTTTCTTTTGTTTATATGCCTAATGTGTACTTTTTTGTAATGTTTTTGTTTTCTTAATACTGGACCTTTTCTCCTGGATTCTCTGCTGAAAAAGGGCATCTACCCAGCCAGACTAACCTGGTTAACAAATGGCAAATAAATAAATAAAATGTTATGTTATGGTCCTTCCCAGGCTGCATCTGCTGATAGTGCTATACATGGTAGGAAGGGCACTTTTCCTCATTATATTTGCAGAGCATGCAATTTTATTTCTTCTGACATGGTTTTCTGTTAACCTATTTCTTGACGGGTTTTTGACCTAGGTTTTTTTTGCAATGTGTAGGAGAAGTAATTTAATTTATTTGGCTACTTGTTGCAAATGTTCCTGTTTTTATGTGGGTAAGACCACACATTAACTTAGGGAATGTATTTTGGAACATACTAGCAACATTTGCTATCATGTAATCATGTATTGAGTAATGCACTAGCTAGCCATGCTTCTTCCTGCCTGAGGCATAGTAGGTTTTTGTTTTAGAGTTTTACAGCTGGTTTCACTGAACATGAGGGGTGGTGATTTTAATAATTGTATTGAGAGAGTGCAACTTAAATGGATTGTAGCCCTCCAAGCATGTAGGATGCCTGGAATGAATTTCAGCCTACCCCCAAAGTCTGTTTTGAAGGGGAGGTGGCAGTTCATTAGTTAATGTAGTTACTCTTTTATTTCATTGCTTTATTTTTAGTGCTGTTTTTATTGGTTGATTGTTTGCATTGATACTAATTGTGTTTTTCATATTTTGTTTGGTCTAAAGAAGGGGTAGCCCTGCAAAAGCTCTCACCATTAAACTTTTTTTTTTTTTTACTGCTGTGTTGGTTGACCTACATTTGTATGTATTCTTTGCTGTTCATGGTAGATTTACCTTTAGCTGTGAGGTATTTGTTTTTTTAATTTTTTGTGGGATCCATGGACATTCCCAGAAAGTGTAGACTACATGTACACTTAGTGTAATCTTTCTGAGTGACTATATTGGACAAAAACTGTGGTACGGATGTTCTTCAATATATACATTTAATGTACACTTCATGTAAGTGTTAATGAAGCTGCCCTATTATCTTATAATCCATTACATCTTTTCAATTACTGCAGTGCTGGTGCTGCGGTATCATTGTCACCTCACAGTAAGACGTCCTGTTCAATTCTCAGCTAAAGTGTCTTCTGTGTGGAGACATGCGTGAATGGGCGTACCTTCATTGAAGGTTGTGCGTCAGAGCTGGCAACTCGGCACGTAAAAATCTACTGCCAATAATTAGCGGACTGGAGTTCCACTGTGGCGACCCCTAACAAGGAAAAGCCAAAAGACACAGCAACTCTGTTACCTAAATTATACATGTATGTTTTAAATACCATAGCTAAACAGTAGTTCCTTTAATGTCTATGTATTTGTTCGAGTGCAGACAAATGTTTTATTGCAAACTATGACAGTTGGAACTAAGTGTTTTTGCTGTGAGCAGTGTGATGATGTAGTCGTGACTGCATAGTTTTGTTGTTCAAATCCATAGTACATGACAACACTTGAGCTTTTACTTGCCATTTAATACGTATACAACTTCATATTTTATTGTGTGTAATTCTTCACTGCACTTTCATAGATGTAAGTTGTTTAACGTCTATCAATCCATGTAATAACATCCAAGATTGATTAGCTAGCCATGTAGAGGGCTGGTCTGTAGTGCAAATAATGGTGACAGTTCATCATCATCATCATCATCAACCCCCTTTTTCACATTTTTCTATATGGGTCAAAGGTGTCGTGTTAACTGTCACCATCTCTCTTGATTCAGTGCTACACTCCTGCTTTCTTTGACACTCATGACTGACTGTCGCATATCTTTTCTGCCAAACTCCATCCACCTCTTTGCTGGATGTCCTTGTTCCTTCTCCTGTCTGTCTCAAATCTTCTTCAGAAGATTGTCTTCTGCTTTTCTGCTCATGTCCCAAACCACTGTAATCTGTTCTCTTTGATCTATTCTACAATTGGAGCTACTTTGGCTTTAGCTCTTTTGTACTCGTTTCTTTGTCTGTCCCACAGTGTGCATTCTACCACTTGTCTCAGGCACTTAATTTCCATCACCTCTAGTTTCCTCATCTTCTCTGCCTTTACTGCCCAGGTTTCTGCACCATACAATAGTGCTGGTCACACAACTGTTTTGCACACCTTACTTTTCAGCTTCTTTGGCATTCTTCTGTCATAGACTACACCTGACACTCTATGCCATTTGGCTGCAGCCCCCTCAGATTCTAGCTTTGACCTCTTCATTCAGATTGCCCTTCTCTTCAACCACCCCTCCTAGATATTTGAAGCTGTTAACCTTTCCACTGTCATCCCTTCTATCTCAATTCTCAGCTTCTACTAATTTCCCCCATTAGCTGCCATTACCATTGTCTTATCTGTATTCAGTTTCATCCCATGTGCCTTCACATTTGCATTCCATTCCCCTCTACTTTCCTGAAGTTCTTGCTCAGATTCTGCCAGTAATGCCAGATCATCTGCATACAACAGCTTTGTTGATCTGTCCCCTCTGACCTATTTGCTAATGTAGTCTATCACCAGTATGAAGATGTACACTCATTCTCAATGGAAACCCTTCATTGAGACCAAATACTGTTCATACTTGAGTCACTATGTCCTCGTACATAGCCTGCACTAATTCTACCAATGTTTCTGGGACTTTGAACCACCACAGCACTGCCCAAATCCGCTTTTTTGGGACCTTGTCAAATGCTTTTTCCAAATCTAGGAATGCCCAGTTGGACTTTTCCTCATCTCTAGCTTCTTGTCAGCTATCTGTCACACTGCAAACACTGGGTCAGTTGTCCTGCATCCTGATCTGAATCTGATTTCTTTAAATCTGTAATTTTAGATAGTTTTATAGATTTTAGAAATTTAATTTTCTTGTAAGAAGGTAGTGATCAAAGTATTAAGGAACATGACATTTTTATTAGCCTCTAAAGTAACTTCATATGTTGTCAAAATGAATTGCTCTATTTGCCTGAGAATTTTTTTGGCTTGAATCTCAGATCCTCCTGTTTGAATACATTAATCCTCATGCATGCACAGTGTTGAGAGTGACAAAGCAATGACTGCATATGAAAAATGTTTTATCATAAGACTGGATGACATGCCCTCTTTTTCATTGCTCATTGTTGTACATAGCAACAATTACATATTGACCTGAAACAATCTATCTATTGCTGCAATTCATCCTCTTTTCCTGTTTGCAACTGCTGAAATCTGTGTCTAAAATCATATATTGTGTATACAGTGTATGCACAGGCATGAAGAGATGAGGAGGTAGAGAGATATGTGCTATCAATGTCCACCTTTATTTCTCCATAAATACTCCTAACATAGTTAAATCTTCAGGTGTAAATGTGAATTCTTATGACCTTCAAACATGCTAATGTTTATGTCACACTTTCCATAATGCATCTGCAAGGTAAGTGTAATGCTCATTGATTTATTGTGAATAAATGTAATATCCTAGCACTTCCTTTTTAGTAGCCTTGTGTGCGGCATGTAATTGTGCCATGTTGTAATACAGTACTGTGACCAGTACATGTGAGCATGTATCCTTCACATACTATGGTAACATTCACTCTTCTGTTAATGAATATATGAAGGTGATGCTTTGTTTAGTATCATTCATGACTACCTTGTTTGTCAGTATCTTGCATAGGTCAGTAGAGGTAATTTTGATAGTTTATATTCTGATACGCATACACATATTTGAATACATGTCCATATGTATGCATTTGTATTACATATAAACTAATGTACATGGATGCACATCTGTATAGCGATATTATGGTTGTGCATCAATCATATGGCCATATACATGCATATATTATGATTGACACACACCTATAATATGTACATGTGTGTGGCCATATTGATTGATGCAAAACCACCCTTGTAATATGTGACTGGTTACATGCGCTTATTCTATTTTTCTATGCTGTAATTATGTACAAAGGGCTGTCCTTTGATTATTCCTACACATGCATGGTGTTATTTATATCAAGAATGGTGACTGAGGCACTTGGAATATGTTTGCATGGCAGTATATGTGCATGTGGCACTCAAAACTACTTTTGTTGTGTACCTACGCCACTTGCTGTTTAACTGTTGCATATTGCTGAGCTTTTTATGTAATTTGTGCACAGACATGTTTATAGCCATCACCAGTCCACTATGCCCGTGCATGCCATTTGCTTCAGTGTACAATGTGAGGACGTGCAGCCCATCTTGTGTTGTGGACTTGTGCATGCACAATATGTTTCTTAGCTAGGGATGTACTGCTTTATTCTTTATCTACTTTCTCTTGGTGACATTTCCTCAATGTTGTGGGTTTGTCTTATCCATCTCCATGTACCCTTATAGCTTTGGTCTACAGGTTTCACATATACATTGCATATGTTATGTGTATGTTACCATCCTATATGGTATCATCATTGTCATGTAGGTGTACTGATACAATATTGCCCTGTGCCGTTATGTTGGGTATCATGCACATGCAATGCATATGCACACAAGCTGGTAGCAATCGATTTGATTCCATCATTTTTCATGTTGCACTTGTCTGTTGTGCATTATTCAGGGATTTTTAAACTTCATACCTATGCATAGACTTGCATTCATTAACTGTCATTACTCATATGAATCACCACTTACTTCCTATTTCATGTCGTTGGTGTGGGTATGTGGGATGAACCTTCTTTCTGTTTGGATCATGCTACTCCATTGCATGTCACAAATATATATTATATACCTGATAGCCCACTTGTGTTGCCTCTGGTGTGGCTTATGTCTTTGACCTATATATCCTGTTTCACCTGTGTTTGTAGTATGTACACTTATATGTTTATTTCACAGCCACATTAATGGTTGCTATGGCACTATTGTTTGGCACTGTGCTTGGTTGTGTGCTTTTCACATGCAGGATTGAAGGTTCTTGCTTGCTCCTGCATTTGCTAATGCTTGCTGTTGCTTGGCTGTCACTTGCACTGCTGACAGCCTAGTGGATGATTGTACTCAATATCCATTGAGTACTGCAGTGATGGCATTTCCCATTTAATGTTCTCTGGCACACATCTAACATCAGTCATACTCATTCTGGTATAACTGTCACACAGTTTGCAACAGGTAAATTTTATAATATTTCTAAATCAATATTGTCTAAATGGACATTGCAGTTTGCAACATTTTAGCAATGATTTGTACATTGGTACATACGTATTTTTGTGTTGCACCATGGCTGATATGTATTCTACCCTGTTTGTCAGTTTTCCTTAACTCGTGTTGTATAGTCTGTATGGGTGCTGTCTGTGTATCTTACCTCTACTTTATTTGTATTTCTGATCTTTGTCATGTCTTGTGATATTGCTTATATGTTTATATCTGCTCTTTTTCCTCTCCTCCACTGTCCATGTATTTTCCATTCCTTATATTCTCCCCAAAATATGGGACCTATTCCCACCCAAACAATTGCACATGCCCCTCTGACTCTCTCTTTGATCTTTCTGTTCTGTCATACTGCTCATGTGTCCCTCATCTTCACCCTCACCCCACATTTGCTTTTCTATCGCCTTTTTTCCTAGGTGCGTGCATTACTCGTGTTCCCCACTCATGCCCTGCACCCATTGTTAGCTACTGTTAGCCATGACAAAATGGCTGTGATTTTCTTTCTCCTTACTTAATTCATTTTTTATTAGAAATTGTACAGATTATTTCAGATTCTGCTAACTGTGATGAGTGTATTTATCTGTGTCCATCTAAAAATGACCATGATATCTGCAATTGTTTGCAGATATTTGTCACTTTTCAGGCATTATGTCTGATTCACATTTCTCTTCCTTTAGTACTTTTCACCTACTAGTAACAGTTTCATTGAGTTTGTATAATTTCAGTAAATGTGCATTTGGTAATGCACATATATATTTTACTTTATAAAGAAGTTTTCTTGGCATACAGCTTTGAAACGACTGATTGTGGTTACGCTGACATTGCTGGTTATGTCTGCCTTGCACTGAGTCATTCTTTGTAGACTGAAGCATATTCGCATATTACTTGGTTAGCAGCAATTCTTGCATGGAACTCAAAGCACTCTGCTGGATTCCTTGAATTGTATGGAATCCAGACCGATCTCTCATACACCGCATACCATTTTGGTCAGTCTTGTTTTGCCAAATATATCTATATGTATATACCTATATTTCTCCCTATAAGTAAGCATATATAAAATATGGTTCCCATTCAGAAGCCTGAAACATCATAAGCCTGAAAATCAAAATCAAACACAAATAATGCTAATATGTCACTATAATAACACCTCAGGGCTAACAATAGCAAAGCCACAATGACATCAGTATGTCTATTTTGTGTTTTCATTTTTTTTGATTTTTTTGTTTTTGGTTTTTTTTGATTTTTTTTTTTTTTTTTTTTTGAGTTTTCAGGATTCTGAATTCAGGCTTGGTTTCAGGTTTTTTTGATTTTCAGGCTTATGATGTTTCAGGCTTCTGAATGGGAACCATAAAATATATATATATATATATATATATATATATATATATATATATATATATATATAAATATATATGGGTCCCCTTCAAATGATCGAAGTTTCAAAACTTCCAACATCATATCGCCGAGGACCAGATAATCGAAGTTTTGAAACTTCAAATGTTCTGAATGGAGATCGCCGTACAGCATGGAACAGGAAATTTATCATTTTCCTTGCTGTAGTGTGATCTTAGAGTTGGTACACTTAAGTAGCAGGGGGTGTAGGGTTGCAGGGGAAAATGTAAAAGAAAACTTTTTCTGTTTTATTTTTTTTTTTTAATTTGCTGTTCAGTGTTTCAAAACTTTCATCATCTGGTCTTCAGGCATATGATGTTCAAAGTTTTGAAACTTCAGTCATCTGAAGTAGACCCATATATGTATACATACATATGTGTGTGGGTGTGTGTGTGTGTGTGTGTGTGTGTGTGTGTGTGTGTGTGTGTGTGTGTGTGTGTGTGTGTGTGTGTGTGTGCTTGTGTGTGTGTGTGTGTGTGTGTGTGTGTGTGTGTGTGTGTGTGTGTGTGTGTGTGTGTGTGTGTGTGTGTGTGTGTGTGTGTGTGTGTGTGTGTGTGTGTGTGTGTGTGTGTGTGTGTAGGTGCGTATGTATCAAGTCCAAAATGCATTCAAACATAACATATTGAAAAAGAAGAACTTGTTCAATATGCAAAACAATGAGCCATCAAGTCTGGCCTTTTCTTTACCTAACGTATAACCTACACATAATAATTAACCACTAACACAAACCTCATAAATTGTTTGTCCATTGTATTCTCAGGACAGGGATTCAAATACATTATGAGATAATTCAGTACAAATGACACTCTTATTAAACCAGGAATGCAAAATGGGTTGAATAACAGTATGTGAATATAGATGTAAAAGGGAGTGATGCCTCTCAGACATATTTAAGTACAGGAGGTCATTGGTGCAGCAGTTTACCTTATCCCCAACATCTGAATTTCAAATAGAACTATTTACCTGTACAGCTCGGTTAGGGTAAATATAAACTACAAACCCGAAACATACTTACCAGTAACATCTGGTTTCCTAATCAAATGCAGCTAATTACTCTGTGTCATACTATAATTTTATGTTAATTTCAGTCCCTTGAAAACTCGTTCTTATAAATCCACAGCCTGTAGAGGTTCAGTAATTACAAATATCGTTAACAGGTTGCATCAATGAGGAGTAATTATAGTGAAGAATATATGACAAATGTTATAATCAGCTTATGTGTGCAGTTCATTTTCAGAGGGATTAGAAATGATCCAGTTTATTGCAAATAAGGTTTATGTTATAATCAGCTTATGTGAGTTATCTATTGTCAGAGGATATAGAAATTATTCAGTCTATTGCAAGTAAAGCTTATGCTCAAAATAAGTATTCCTTCTTGCCTTGTGTAAAACATTTAAATCTAGCATAGCTTGCAATTTTCCTTACTGTCACATTTTTCTAGAAGCCGAGCTCCATATGCTCTCATGTGCATCAGAAATATACTGAAACAGGCATTGTCCTTCATACAAAAGGTATATGTAGCTGTTTAAATGAGGCATTTTAAACTTATCCTACCTTGTAGCCAAATACATTTTCTAAATGTCTTACCTTAAAATATTGGATGCCTTACCAGAATAGTAAGTTTTACTGGTATATGAGGCCTAAGTAAATTTCACAGGAAATTTTGGTGTTCCTTGATTTACATATCCAAAAAGCTCAAGGAACCTGACAAGTCACAGATAACTTTATTAACTTAATCCTCCTTTGAGATAATATAATGCTCACTCATATTACTAGAATTCAATATATTCAACAAGAAATACTTTTGCATAATTTAGCAACCATAGATGTAGAAAATATTATGGATTTGTAAAATAAAAGGCTGTAGCTTTGTTTTTTGAAAATATAATGTTGTCATTGCTTTTTTGTTAAATTTCTATAGATAAATGAATATTATACAATGACCCCCCATTAATATTCCAAAAAAATGCAAGCTGATTGGTCAGCATGCACGTTGTAAATCAGAGTTATAGTAATGGAAAAAGGTCCGGTCGCCCGGACTTTTTCCATTAGTATAACTCTTTTTTTACAGCAACGGAGAACGCAAGATCTCCATTGCTTTTTACACACTGTCTCACTAGCGAGACAGCTTTAAAAAAAGTAACAGAGATTCTCCGTTGCTTTTTTTAAAGCTGTTGCGCTATGTTAAACTCCTTTAACATAGCGAGGCAGTTTTCAAAAAGCAATGAATATCTTGCTTTCTCCATTGCTTCTGCCCACAGCTCTGATGCACTGCATAAGCATATGCATGCGTAGTACATCAGAACTGCCGCAGAATACCAGACAGGTGCAGAAGGGCAGCAAGGAGGCATTATACAATGCCATTATTTAAGAAAAGTAATTATTTTTTTCTTAAATAATGTAATTGTATAATAGCAATAACCCACTTCCGGGTGTGGGTAATGCTGGATTTACCCATGGTTGTCTTTGTTTGGCCACTCGGGCTTCGCCCTCATGACCAAACCACACCAGCCATGAGTAAATCCAGCATTACCCACACCCAGGCGTGGGTTATTGCTATATTATTCTATGAGTCTGATGTGCTCTTTCATGCATTGTAAGGTGTGTGATAATAGTATATTACTGATGTTTGATGTGTGCAGCTATTCCTAGTGTATTACTCCTGGAATTATGCATATCAACTGGATACCACTGACTTTGCTGCTTGTTACAATGTGGTTTATGAAAAGCAATACTGTAATAAGATGTGCTGATGACATGGTGACCAGAAATGAAAGAACTACATAGAGGATGCAACCATACCTCTCAAATGTCCAGATTTTCACAGAATGTCCATATCGTACAATATTTCTGTCTGTTCCTACTAAAATGTATGGTTTTCTGGCAAATCAGTGAGGACAGAATTCACTAACTAGTGACAGCCATTTGAGTTTCAGACTTTATATCTTTCAGAAAATAAATGGTAACACAAAATCCAACCAGCAATATTTAAAATCTGTCCCTATTTTTAGACCTTTGTCCCCCCCATTATTTTTGCCCCTGTCCAGATTATTGCGCTGTTTGAGAGGTACGGATGCAGCTTAACACTGAGGCTTTTAGATATTCAGTTTCTAGTAGTACACAGCTTTGGGATTTTGAATAGTAACTAAGACTCTTTGTCACATGGCTCTAATAATGTACTTTTAATATCAGTTATCGTAGTTGGCATTATGTATTCCCAGCTTAGGGGTTTACATCTGTAAGTATAGTATACCTTCTGCATACTGTTGTGCTAGTTACTCATAAAAGTAATAAGTTACTATTACTAGTTACTTTTAAGTGAAAGTAATATATGACTATTACTTATTACTTTTCTAAAAAAGTAATGTTACTGTTACTAGTTACTAACTAAAGTAACTAGTTACTTTTGTGTTACTTTTACATAAGTATAGTTTATCAATTCACATATTCAGATTTACTCAAACAGTACTTGTGTGTGAGGAATACATGCTTACTGCACATGAATACAAGTGTATTAAAGTTGTATACACAGTGTTACAATAATGATGAATAGCATTTTACAGTTTACAAAGTCCCACAGACTAGTCTTTATAGTCAGTCACAATTTAATACTTAAACCAAAGTACATACAGCCAGCAATACAAGACGCAAAAATCCTTACAGAAAATGTCATATAGGTCTAACAAAGTCAACCAAAATATCACTTTATTTAGCTATTCACAATGACTACAAAATGAACGAGTGGAGAAACAGTTCAGTGATATGAAAGAGAATCTGATGGAAACCTTAACAAGCATTTCAACTGTTTGCACTACGGCTGAAATTTGGATCCATCAGAATTTTAGTTTCTTTGGTATCACCACACACTGGATCAACTGTGATACACTTCAAAGAAAGTCAGCTGCTTTGGCATGTTGCAAATCACAGGGGAGGCATACATACAATCTCATAGCATCAATTCTTGACAGCATTCACATCAAGTGCAAGATAGATCAAAAGGTTTGTGCGACAATTACTGACAATGGTAGCAATTTTGTAAAGGCTTTCACTGTCTTCTCAGAATGTGAGAGATATGAGACCACAGGCATTCTGTCCCAAAATAAGGATGATGATGGTGAAGTGATTTACAACAGTGTGACAGCCATGCTTAGTCAGGCAAAGCAAAGCAAGAACACCTATTCACTGCTTTCCCATCTGAGATGTGCAGCACATGCATTGAATCTAATTGCCGTACACGATGCTGAATTTGCTTATAATGATGCACAGTATAAAAAGATCATGTGAAGCACCATGACGAAATGATATGCTGCTTGGAACAAGGCTAGTCATACCACCCATGCTGCTGAGATGGTTTGAAATAAGTGTGATCTGGCATTGATTACTGACAATGGTAGCAATTTTGTAAAGGCTTTCACTGTCTTCTCAGAATGTGAGAGATATGAGACCACAGGCATTCTGTCCCAAAATAAGGATGATGATGGTGAAGTGATTTACAACAGTGTGACAGCCATGCTTAGTCAGGCAAAGCAAAGCAAGAACACCTATTCACTGCTTTCCCATCTGAGATGTGCAGCACATGCATTGAATTTAATTGCCGTACACGATGCTGAATTTGCTTATAATGATGCACAGTATAAAAAGATCATGCGAAGCACCATGACCAAATGATATGCTGCTTGGAACAAGGCTAATCATACCACCCATGCTGCTGAGATGGTTTGAAATAAGTGTGATCTGGCATTGATTATTCCCAATGTGACATGATGGAATTCCACTTTCTACGCAATGGAGAGAATTCACATCATTGCAACTCGGGGTGAAGGCTTGCTGAATGAGATATGTGAACAGATTGGAATTGCCATCTTCTGGCCTGCAGAAATTACCTTTGTTGCTGAGTTTGTGCAAGCAATCCAGCTCCTGGCAATGGCTCTGGGCATCTTGCAGTCAGAGCTGAAAAGGTTCATGGGAATCCTGATCCCCACCATTACGTGCCTAAAAAACAAATTGTTCAAAGTCAAGCAGCCTGTGAAGCTTGTTATGCCAATAGTTGATGCTCTTCTTAAAGGCACTGAGGCTTGGTTCAATCACCTTCTGAAGTGTGAAGAACCCATTCTGGCTAGCATAGTGCATCCACAGTTCTGTTTGCGATGGATGTACAGTGAAGAGCAGAAACTCAGAGGCAAGACTCTGCTCTTTTATGCCATGCAAAAACTGGATGAACCTGCACGTAGGTCATCTGAAGCTCATACGTTGCCTGGCTTCTGTTAGCAGTCTTTGCCTTCTGCTGCTACTGCTGTTGTTGCAGGGTCTGGCACCTGTTGTACTGCAACCATGTACTTGAGATGTCAAATCTTCCTTCTGTATTATCATATTATGATGCATGGAAAATACTACAAACATCTTACTGACCTTCTTAGTGGAGGACTGTCAAGAATCACCTGATATTTGTGTGTTTTTTCAGCCTCACAACAAATTTAGTTGCATTATGTATCTGGGTTTGAGCAGTATTGCATCGCATTTCTGGGAAGATCACAGTGTAGTACATCATGGTTAAGAATCAACATTTAGGGGGGGTATTCAGCAACACCTGCAAAATGCATGACATAATTTCAAGGGGAGAGTGGCTATAAGCATAGTTTGTGCCTGTCAGCATTTATTTTACATACTCTTCCACAAGTTACCAGCTACTACCCATTTCAGAAAATTTTAACCATAAAACACCACTCAAACATCTGTCATTTCATTACAATCCACCAATATCAGTCAACAATAAGCACAATCTCTGCAGAAGTAAAAATCATTTAAATATTTCCACATTAAAGAGAACTGTAACTAATGAAGAGGTTCTACCAGCAAAGAACTTTACATCTACAAATTCAATGCCTGCTTCCCTTGAAGAATTAAATTGCTGATGTTACATTAAAAGAACTTTCAGCAGTTGTTTTCACATGTTCCAAGTTCAATGACTACTTTTATGGTAGATCTGATCAAACAGACACTGATCATCAGCCTTTAGACACTATTTTGAAAAAGCCTTTACATTCAGCTCCAGCAAGATTGCAATGCAATTTACTAAGGCTCGAAGGGAGTAGATGACAAAAATGATTGTTGTTCATCTCTGTGAGACTAAGAAGTAAGTTGTGACTTTCTGAAACCCCCAGACTAAAAAGTACAGTAAACTATCAGTGAACCAGAACTCAAGCAACTGGCACTCTCAAGCAACCAGAAAAAAAAATCAAAGAAATACAGTACATTTTGAACAACTCAATTTTCATGTGTTACACTTTATGTTTTCCCTCTGCAGAAACATACCTCATGTTTTTAGAGTTGGAGTTTTAGAAAAGAAGATACAAATAAATTCCCTCTCTCCCCAACCTGAGAATAAGTCAAACCAAACAAGTCAGATTGCTAAACTGGCAACACCTACTTCACACTCACTCAGTTTACAACACATTGCACCTTCTCTTTCCAACCTCTCTCACACACAGTCTCTTCGACTTTCATACATGCATTCACTCACTCTTTCTGTCTCTGATCTCTCACACACACTCTCTTTACATTTTACAGCACAATGCACACACACTAATAGACATCTGCTAAACAAAGCAATACTGTATCACAATAAAAATAGACTTGGCATTAAAACTTCTCTGACCTTGAAACTCACATTCATTGAAACAGCATTGAAACCCATACCACATCCAGAGAAAATGCATCTGGCCAGCGGTGGATAAAGATTACCTTGGGGCTGTTTTCAAATCATTGACCCCTTGCACACAAAACAAGACACGTACATGTGTTCTTTCTTTGATACACCTTCCTGACTTTATTAAATTATATTCCTTGTATAATACAGCAAATTTGTTAGACAGAGAGCATTTTAAATTTATTTGAACATTTTCCAGTAGGCTGTACTGTAGGCAATGAAACAAAATGCATGAACCAATAATGACAAAACTGCCTATTTCAGAATATTTCCATCATAAATGTCTACTTCCACACACACACACTATAAATAGAATGACAGTAGTGTACGCCAGAGGCGTCTTGCACAGCTTCTTGCACTTATTTTCAATTTCATTTTTTTTTTTGGAGGGGGGCAAAAGGCCAAAAAACAGGGACACATTTTAAACATTACTTATATAATTTTGGAAAGTTGCTAAAATAAAATGTTGGGTTACCACCATACATTTCACTAGCAAGTCTTGAACCCAGGACCCTATGAACTAGGATCAGAGCAACATACCACTAAGCCAAATCAGCAGTTTCCTGAAAGATAGGAAGACTGAAACTTAAATGGCTATCATTTAATGAATTCAGTTCTCACTTCTCACCATAGCTCTCAACCTCTTAGCACAAAAAAACCAGGACAAAGCCAATAATGCGGGAATACAAATTAAGTTCTCACTTCTCACCATAGCTCTCAACTCTTAGCACAAAAAACCTGGACAAAGCTAATGATGGGGGAATACAGCCCCAAAATAGGGAAAAATTTCAAGTACTGATTTTATAAACTTAGAAAATTGCTAGAACAAAAGGTTTTGTGCTACCATTTATTTTCTGAAGAACATGAAGTAAATTCAAATGCCTGTCATTATTTAATGAATTCAGTCCTGCAGTGATTTGCCACAAAAATCCTGAAAACCACAGATTTTATGAGAAACAAATCAAATTCACAAATGATGGTGGCTAGGGAGTTTAGGCTTTTTTTATCTTGTACCCAAGGTACAAGGTTTGAGCCTAAGTACCTCTAGCCACCAGGTGTATCAAAAAGGGGTATTTTGACACACATGTATGGATTCCTTATGTAAAACATTACAGATTTGTGCAGTACTTAATACCAGGAGCAGCAATATGCATGGAATATGCAAGGAATGCAAAGTGAGCTGTATCTTAGTGTTTCCAGTATTTTCTATGAAGTATCAGTAGACATTTAAGATTAAGGAAAACAGAACAGATGTCAAAGTCTGTTTTGAACAGAAACACACTTATTTTAATTACATCTAATTAAACTAACATATGTTCTGAGGTTCTAATGTATGTACAAGTCACCATTTTAGAATATTGCTAGTCACAGGAAGTGTACACATTGTCATGGACAAATGATAGAATGCTGTATATATATATATATATATATATATATATATATATATATATATATATATATATATATATATATATATATATATATATAGCTCAGCCAGCTTACAGAAAAGTATTTCACAGCTATCAGCTGCTGTGCACATATTTTATTTGTACTTGAATGCACCAGCTACCAAGTTATTCTTACAGGTAAAAATATAAAACCATTCAAGCTGTGCAGTGCATTTTATTCTTTGTCTGCATGTATCTGTTCTCTCATGTTGCATCTAAAAACCCACATTTTCCCCACTCTAAAGAAGTACACTCATTTGGTGAGCTGTGACTGCTAAAGACTGGTTTGGTAACATGGCATGATTCATATTTCAGCACCTCTGTGATTTGCATAATGAAACTGAGGACCATCAAAGAATCTACCTTCTAGAAAGTGCCATTTAAGACAGTGATGTGAAGGATTTGGGAAATAATAACATAACACATGTAGCCAGTGCTTAGAAATCCAGAATATTTGTTTATACAGTTCATTCCACAATGAATTCTGCTTTACCATCCTTTATCCCCCTCTTTGATCTTGTACTTTTTTGTTGAGAGGAAGAGGAATGACAGCTAGGAAATCCCCCCTCATTCATATAGTCCTCAAGCATACATACATACATACATACATACATACAGCACTAATGTTATAAAATGCATGAGAAGTGATAACGGAATACGTGTGGCTTACATATGTAAAACTTACATGCACGAAAGATACACGTTGCACTGATGTAACATCACAGAAAGCAATTAACTCTCTGCCAGTCATAGCGAACAAGTATGTCAGCAGATTGCAGACAAGTTTTAAACTTTTGAAATGCAGATTACTATTCCTTTCAATCTTTTTGTATAATAAATTACACAAAACATTTAAAAAAATTATTAGACTTAGCAGAACCATGTTATAGCAATCCAACAAAATATTTATTTACCTTAGAACCTTAGAAACACTTTGTGAGAAGGTGAAGCCTCCATAATGCCTTTTACTTATACAAAACTATGTACATTTACGGCATCCCCTATGCATTGCACTACTTTTGCAAAAAAAAAATGTTCCTTTACATGCAGAAATATATCCTTTGGGCTTTATTTGGCATCTATTTCTTAGCTGACTACACAGCCATATTTTATTTCAATGGGGTTTCTTCTAAAAAAATCAAGCCTTTGCCAAAAAATATGAAGCAAGCCACTTTAACTTTCACTATCCTACATCCTACATTTTAAAGAACTAAGCCTCTGACCTTAATTTTCAGTCTGTCTTTTACCACATAAATTGTTTTACCTTCCTTCAAGCACTCATACACAATTTCTCTCCCTAAAACTTCATCAGCAAAATCACTCAGAGAATATCTGCCCTACATCTAACCTCTGCCCTTTTGCCAAATAATTTGAAAAACAATCATATAAACAATCATTCATACTCATTAACTGTGTTATTTTAACAGATAAACAATGTGTCTATCTAACAACATGTATTTAGAAATACTTTCAGCACAACTTTTATCTGTCACCAATATCACTTTCTGTAATGTTAATGATGGTGTCATCACGGCTGGCCATTTCAACAACATCACCATGTCTTTCAAAACAGTTTCCTACTTCTTAGAAAACTGGAAAGATTCATCTTTGGGAAGAATACAATTACAAGGTTCCAAAGATATATGGAAAGCAAAACGTTTTAAGTCTGCTTCACCTGACAATTCCCTACACACACACACAGACACACACACACACACACACACACACACACACACACACAGACACACACACACCCTTCCCTGAACATAATTCCTGTTTCAGAAAAAAATAAAAAGGTTTCCTTACTCTGCTCTCCAGCATTTATTCAGTTAAATCCGTTTGGAGTGCCATTTCCGCTCACAGAGCATTTGAACAGCCAGAAATGTGTGCACAACTTGTGCTCCTTGAACTCAGTTCCGACAGGCTGGTAGCCCTGATGGAGCTGATGTCATCGCACACGTGATGATGTCAGCTCACAAAGCACAAAGCGCGAAAAATAAAAAACAAAGAGAAAAAAATTGGAATTTGGAACACTAAGTAACGCAAAAAGTAATGCGCATTTGCATTACTAATTACTAAAAAAGTAACTTATTACTATTACTGCATTACTGTATTGAAAAGTAATGCCTAGTATTACTAGTCAGTAAAAAATGTAATATATTACAGTAACGCGTTACTTTTGTAACATGTTACTCCCATCACTGCTTCCGCATATAGTACAATTACACTGTACAGTCACCACATGTATAATGCATATTGAAAATACCCAGTTTAGTATTATTGTGGGTATAAAACTAAGGTAGATAGTATTGTGATAGTCTGCATTTTAGGTTGGTATAAATATATTGATATTAGGTAGTTATATGATGTACGTGGGTACATTTGTAGACTGCGATAAGACTATTACTATTCATTAGCTGCTCATCTCATTTCAGCTATTTGAGCATTTCTTCAAAATAATATTAACATTTTGCTATTGTGACCATACATACAGGAAACGAATGGATAGATTTTTATATGCTAATGAACATTACAAAAAAAATAAATTTAACCTAAAACAAAAGATGTAATCCTTATATGATCTTATAGTCATATTTTCACAATATGGGATATTTAATTCAGTTGTTGTGGCAACATTGTATGCATATACTGTGTGTGCACAATATACTATACTCCTAACCAGTGGCAGCAAAGTACTTATTAGGTTATAATTATGTTAACAGAACATCTATTATGCACATTTCTAATAATGACTCATGGGCAATATGTAAACTATAGTTTAATGCTCATGTATAAAGGTGTTTGTATATAATTTCATTTTTGAATAATGAAACCGTTTTCAGGTAAGGTGGGTTTTCTGATTCTAAAATATGTAGTTCTTTAATATCTTCATGAGAACTGTCTTGGTTAATTATAATAAACATGAATTTATATTCACTATATGCTGAGCAGATGTGCATGCATTTCTTGATTCCAAGTCACATGTTCCTGCATTCTGATGATAGGCATGTATTCTGTAGTCTGCAGCCAATTTCAAAAAGTGACACAGACTGCAACACACAAACAATCAGTCACTCAATCAGGCAAGCAGATGATAAATCAATGAATAACTAAACGCGTTTATATTCAAATAAAAACTAGCAAAAGCAAAACAGAACATGATGTGACTCCTAGTAAAATGTGTAGTGCTTGACATGCAGTACCGTGGATGATCACTTTTAGGAAAAAACTCAGTGTATTTGAAACATCTCTGTCATAGCCTATAGAAAAGCATGTTTACATGTGATATTCTGTGGCTCTGTTTGACAGGTGCACAGATAAATAATTTTCTTGGGTGGCGAACGCCAGGGTACCTTTTTGGCTAGGCTTATATAGGCCCTAGGGCCAATAGCCTAGTACCTACCTATGAACTTATGAACCTATATACATTGACTGTTAGTGCTGGAACTGAAAGTATGCACTGGACTTAATGGGCATCTTGGCAAGATGGATGGTCTATCTGTCTGTGGGCTAGGTACTGGAGGTTGTACCTGATGGGAAGCCAAACTGCCTATTACAGAGTTTCCCATACAGATGGAGCTGTACTGCAGGTTTCAACAGTCAGAGGCAAAGAGCCTGAAACATTTCAAATATGCAGTTTGGCATAGTTCAATCCATCTCCCAAACTCCTTTAGGGACAGCTTGTAGTGTCCTGTTTTCAAAAGCAGAGTTAATTCCCTTTGAGTTAGTGGTATCTTTTTGGATGTGAAGAATTCAGGTGAATTCAGGTACTATGGCTTTTCTGTTCTACAGGTGAAACTCCTACACTGGATAGTGTCTGGCTATGCAACTACACCTGTAACCCTGATCCCAATCCCTGATGGCAGTACTGGATCTGATAAACAGGTGGAGCTGCCGTGCCAAGTAACATTGTCCAGACTGAGCAGCTGCACCAAGACCTTGGGTAAAATCAGGCTATAGTCAGAACATAAAATGTGTTTCTTTAACATAGAATGCTATAGAATCACATTACTGTTCTTGGCATAGTTAGACTCCCTTCAATTCAATACCTTATGGCATTACACTACATTTTCCCCCCTTTATGACAAGATCAGAATGTGCCTCCAAATAACACAGAATCAGGAAGTAATTGGGCAGCTGTTCAACATACAAAATAAACAAACATGAGTTTATTAAACATAATAAATATAACTTAAATGATCTAGTAAAGTAGAAACTACATGTTTTAGGATCATGATGAGAACATCATATCAACAAAAATAACCAAGAAGCAAATCTTTAAAGTTTATTGGTCATGTTCTAAACCAAATGCAAGTAACAAACCTTTGGAGCTGAGTATAAATGTACCATATAGAATATCAAATTGTACAGCTTATGATGCAAAAAGTTAATTGTTTTGGGATTTTATTTTGTTGTTGTTAAGGATGGGGGCTTGAATAATTTTCCTCTGAGTTGAAAATCCCTCCCATGACATCATAAAAGACTGAATCCATAATGCCTCACTACTTATATTAATGTATGGACTACTATATTTCCATGTTAAATGCATCATAAGTAGCTACTTACTTCCTAGAAAGAAAAGTTGCCAGGCTCTTACAGATGGAACACCTCACACTGAAAATTAAGACATGATGCTGTAGTAGTGAAACCAAAATGTAAAGAAGCAGCTCAGCTGTGGAGGTAAGTTATTTTGTTTACCAAAAAATAGATAAAAAAAAGTGTTGGCACTCTGGGTATTTGCTCAGGACCAATACTTTAATATAAGTTAAGCACTTTTGTTCTTTAATGCAAATTGAAACTTCATCAGTACTACAAACATATACTAACTCATTCATTAAATAATGTTATGAAACATATACTAACTCATTCATTAAATAATGTTATCAAACATCACATGATCACAATTCGTCTAATTAAATAAATCTACTGAAAGTGACTAATTAATATTACTAACAAGCATATTTAAAAATGTATGTAAAATCCCATACTAAGAATATATGCAAAAAATACAAATATCAGACACCTGTCTAAAAACTGTATGCACATCCCCAATAATCCTAAAATATCTAACTTGTAATCTCTCTCTCTCTCTCTTAAATTGTAATAAACTACTAGTGAGTTATTTTCATTTAGTCCAAGTGGCTGGTTTCATCCAGTAACAGTTGCAGGTAAACATGTGCACCACTGCTGTCAGTACATTTTGTAGTGCATGTTTACTTTTGTGGAACTGTATAAATGTTTCTGAAATTATACAACTACTCATGGGTAATGGGTAATATAGTAACCGCAATTCTGAATGCTGGTTTCCAAGTTCCTTACTTATATAACTACATTTTATCAGCATGACCAATTCTGTCACATTAGTTTCTGATACTGTTCAGGAATGGTAGGCAAGTGTATTGTTAAGGTTTCACAATCCATCACGGTACTAGCATGTATTAACCACTACTGACTTGTTGCATGTTGTTTTGCACACTGCACTGTTCAGTACTATACACACATGTTCATACTACTCAGACTATGACATGCAAACAGATAACACCTTTATGTGTATTGAAGCATGATCATGCTCCACAGTACTCTAACTATGTAAGGTATTCTAAATATACTCACAAACTCAGGATTCTGCAATTATATTCACTTTGGTGGTATGCCCCGCATCATATGCATGTTCTCTGCAATACTTTTTCTTTCTTTTTTTTTTGGCAAATACATGGAGGTTACATGGGTTTGGTGGACCTTTATGGATGTTTGTCTCCTCTAATTCTTCCTTCACCTGCTAGCAAGTTATTCTGTACAGCTCAGGTGATTAATCCCTCTTTGCTGGAATCACTAGCTGGATGCATGAGGAAAGTAAGCCTAGTAACCATCATTGACACTCATGCAAGATAGCTCGAAACAGTGCTAGGAGGTCCTAGTCCTATATGCTGGCATTATTCGTAAGACAGTTATGACCTATTAGGCATGACCTCTCCTTAGGTGTGTTCCTGCCCTACTCTAACAGTGACAATGTCCACCAGGGCTGTCTTTTCACCTAGTCCACATGCCATTGGTTTCAGTCTTAGCCAAGGTTCAGCGCCACAAGTATCACCTTCCTTACTTCAGCATATTGTCATTAACCCGTCTTCAACTAGAGGTGAGCAAGCGTAACCTCATAATTAAGTTCCCCACCAGGTCATATCAGTACCTGGTCTGCATATATTAACCCAGATTCATAGTTCATAAGTATATACAAAGCTAATGACCACCAGGGCCTTTATAAGCCTAGCTATGTATTCCAACCTACTTGTGTTCCTATGTGTCATGGGCATTTATTAGGATGGGGTATGTTAGCTAGGAAGTTTCTAGCGGTAATGTAGTTAGGTATATTAGTTTGAGCATTACTGTCTGCCAATATCAGTGACATGATGGCCACAACCAAGTTGATTTTCTGATTTCCTAGACATTGGTCAAAGTTATGCTTAAATAGGTTAGAGATGGACTCTGATCACATGGATGGGGAGCCTTTTCCGGAGGATGGGGATCCTCTGAGACACTTATCTGTTTCACCAACATGTCTTATTTATGTCAGAAGCAAAATCTTAATCCTTAAATCTAGTGGTTCAGATGCTGTTCCTTTTGTGGCTGTGAAGATGGTCCATCAGAGTTGGATCAGAGGATGCCTTGTATGCCAGGCATAGATTGCCTCTCAGTATCCTGTAGGGGACAGAGTATAGAGACAACGTGTTTCTACTCTGGATTCTCCTGGTAAAGAACTTTCATGGGCATTCTAACTGTTGCATATGTTTGGTCAGGTACATTCTGAAGGGGGCATTATACTCAATGATGGGTCTGATAAGGGCCAATTAAATTGGTACTATGACTTCCTTGGACCTGGATGCCATGCCCTTACTTATAAGTTGAGTGCCGGAATAATTTTCTTACTACCTTGGCCACATGTTGGTCAAAGGCCAGATTACTGTTTACATATGTTCCCAGATCCCTGACTACTGGATCATTTCTTAGAGGTGTCATATTGCTGAAGTAATTAGCATGGGGGGCAATTTTCCTAAAAGGCACTATAATGCATTTCTTGGCATTGAGTTTTAGTCCATTACTTTGGCGCCAGTTATTTGTCTGTGGTAGACTCTTTTGTAAGATGTTTGTATCATGGGTAGATGCCAAAGAGGAGCTGTCCAAGCATGGAGCCCCCAGGCATCCCACTCTTGACCAATCTCTTAGTGGAGGTGGTATCACCAATACATACTTCCTAGGTCCTGTCTGTGAGGCCTGTGTCATTTGCAGGGCTTCAGACATTCATCATCCATAAAACTCTCTTATTTATTGACCTTAGACTTTTTTTGTTTATTTGAACAGCAGGATAAAATTCTCAGATATCATACTATTGTTATCTATGCCAGTCCTCAGGCTGACTACAGAAGCATCAACTTCCCTCCATGGTTTTAGCATTGTTATGTGACATGTTGCTCTGACCTTTTTTTTCCAAGCTATATTATTATTTTGTAGTTGATTTCATTAATTTCCTGTACCCCTTACAATCCTTGCCTTCTAGCTAGGATCTTATTTTCAGCAGACAGGATTAACACTAACACTATTGTAATGACATCAACTTGAGAGGTGAGGTTCATTCAGTTTAATACTTTACAGCACTAAGGTATTGGATTGAATGGAGTCCCAATGTGAGCGGAAAAGAAAATGTCATTACATAACAGTCTATGTTAATAAATCTCATTACTTATTCTGAGTACAACTTGTCCCAGGGGACTGGCTAATCTGCTAAGTTCAGCTGAAGTTCTCATGTGTGGCAACTCTATCTGTATGTCAGATCTGGTATTGCAGGTATTAAGCCTGCCTGCAATACCTGGTCTAAAATACAGGTGGATGCAACAGCTCTATCTGTAGGGAATATTGGTGAATGCAAGCAAGATGGACATGTGTTGCATTTACCCATTCATGAAAAGGGACAGGCATGCATGGCCACTAGCACACCAGAGATTTAAATCTAGGGACAGTTCATAGCACACCTAACCACACATGTTTGCAGAACCAGGCTAGCTCCTGACTTCTAACACCTATGGTACAGCTCGGTTGTAAGTGAAACTAGGTACTACAGGCAGCCTGGGATGCCACCAGACTCTATCAGCAGACCTAATCTCACAGAGTTGGAGCTGCCTCTTTGATGACATGCCCCTTTGACTTAAATGGGATTCAACATTTATTCAATCGTGCAGTGGCAGAATGTAAACTTCTGAATTCTATCAGTGTATAGGCTCTGGCAGTCCCAGTTAGATTACACTAAAAAAGGAATGTCAAAGCCCTATCTTGCACAAATAGATATACCCCTGGATTCAAGAAGCACGGCCTGCACCGGCCGTGCGGCATATAAATGGTGTAGTAGTGCCGTATGCATATTAATGAAGGTGCGCTGCTACCACATCCATGTGCATAGGACTCGTGCGCGAGTGCATGGGGCGTTACTAAGCTGTGCCCAGAGGCATGTCAATGTCGGCTGGCGATGAGCAACATAAACTGCTGAATATTATAGCCTGCCTGCAATAGTAATTGCACCTATCAGTGTCCGTGGATAATGAAACATATGCAAAGCATGCAAGACAGTTCCCGGCCACACAAAATGGAGAACAAAACAGAAATGCACGCAACATAATATGAGTTTCCGTCCATGGAACAAATGACATTTAAAATCATGTGTCCGTAATGTACTGCACTGTCAGAAGTTATACCCAGTAGAAGTGAAGCGCATCATGTCAGTGCGCCGCCAATACACACGTCTAGCCCCATGGGTATGGTCACCAGCAGTACAGTGGTAGTGATAGTACACAGCAGGGCAGTTGTGGCTATATAACAACTGTAAAGAAACCTGACAGTCCATATTGTATACCAAACACACACAAACATATGTATATTAAAATGTGCTATACACATGAACAGGAACGTAACCATCACATACACATAGGATGCTATATGCGGAACTGGGATATCCAAAAATAGAACCCATGCATGCAAATGCAATACGCAACAACCCCTGTATAGCACATAACCCGCACCCATGTCCGAATGTCCACCAAATATAGGTACCGGCCTTGCGCATCCGTACACCTACACATAGCGGGTATTCCCCATATGTAAAAGGAAGTATCATCCTAGGCAGTGTCCGGATTGCAAATAAGTATCCCACGTATGTAAACATCCCATCACAGGTACGTAAATCCAAATGCCCGCACGTTAATGTTACGGCAAAATGTGTGTACATCCCGTGTGGGATAAGTAACCTGTTGAAACCTCAGAGTTGTTTACACGCCACAATGTCCATTACTGTACACATCTGGACAAAACATGTATGTGTAGTCACGGTACTGTTCAGTATCTACAGAGACATGCAATTCATACAACGCAGGATGGAACAGCTGTCCACCATGCAGGTCACCCCACTAGGGTTGCCACCTGTTCAGATGGCCAAGGTGGGACATCCCTTGTAGAAATGTGAGAATTTGCAGGATAAAAAATACCCCCAGCCTGTGCAAAGTACAGAATTATACGTGTATGCCAAGATAAAAGCTAATGCCATAGCATTTGAGTAGCTTATGCTATCCCAAATAATAGTTATGTGTACCAGATACAAAATACCTGTATCATGCAACTAGTACAGAAATGAAGAAATATATTATTGTCTTAAAATCACAGGACATTTGCCATGTCTTAGGTGTTGTCGAGGATACAACTGTCCAAAGTGGGACCTCCTCATAAAGAGGAACAAGTGGTAACCCTACTCCCCACTGAATTATCGACAGTATATATTCAACTCAATCACATACCGACACCACCTCTCAACCTATTACAGCAACAAAACCTGGACAAAGCCTAAAAGGATGGGTGGACAAATAGGGACAGATGTAATTACTGCTCTCACAAGCTTCAAAAGTTCAAGGAATAATAGTATGTACATAAGCAGGAAATGTTGTGAAGGATGTGGGGTAGTCCCCAGTATTACAGAGGTCCATACATATATACTGTAACAAGCCATTGCATATGTTGACTGTACTACTGCATACCCGTAGTTAATTCATAGTTAAGTCATGTGCAAAATAATAACCCTCATAAGAATGAATACAGGAAATAGTCAAATGTGAATGGGAACACCACTCACCGTGGATTATGTATCGTAACCACCCCCATCCATATTATGTATTGCCAACATCATAAGCTGCTGACAGGTGCCCAAACACCTGTGTCTGTAAACACATATTAAATGTTTAAAATGGACAAACCCTGTCCATGTGCTTTGACTGAAATTTGAACACGGTCAGGGCAGTTCCGTTCACCAGTCGGAAAAGCCTAAACCCAGATCACCACATGAACACCCTGACAATTAAAGACCTGTATGTGTCAGGACTATAAGCCTTTGGGTTCTGAATATCCCTGCAGTGATGAAATATGCAGCATGGGTCCAGAGCAGTAGGGAATGTGTAACATGTAGTACCGCATTTTTCCCAGCAGGAGAATGGATGCCTGTGACGTAAGTGAAGCGGTGAGGCATATGTTAATGTAGCTATGTACTATGGGTATGCATATAAATGAGTCAGAACACCAAACGTATAGTGGTTACAGCATCCGGCCAACGTGAATGCAGTCCTGGTTGAACAATGACTACAGCACATATAATGTGAAAGTGTAATGAATGCGTCTGTGCTGTACAGACAGTTAAATATGTAAAGGTGAATGTGTGTTTCGCAAATGTCCGTTAACTGCATTACAGATAATTACTGGTACTGTCACAAGTAATAAAGCCCACGTAAGCACAAAGACTTAGTAAACATATGTAACCCACAATAAGGCTATGCATGCGCCTGCGTAACCCACAATAAGGAAATGCAAGTGCGCCTGTGTGTGATCCGCTCACAGCATAGTAAATGAATGCTGTTTCCCCCATGTTAGTTATACATGGCTCAAACCTGTTAACCTCGTAAAGTATGAAACTGGACAAAGCCATGCAAACTACAGGTACAAATAGGGACAAACACCAGATATGTGCCAGAACAAACATAGAAAGTGGATAGAATAACGGGTGTGTCAGTAGCATGGATTCTCTGAAGGGTATGCAGTCGTAACCTGAACTGCTTGCCAGAAATCCCCACTGTAAGTCTCAAATGAAATGCCACAACATTGCCAGATAGACACAGGTTTATTTAAAACACAGTGAAGATAAATGGGCAAGCAGCTGTACACTCTGCGACAATCTGTATAGTGGAAAGGTATGGTATGGATATAGATATATGTGTATACACATAATCCACAGACGTAAACCAAAGCAAGTTATGAAATGAGGATTGTACATGTATATATGTATACACAACAGACTTATGTCCCATAGATATGACATATGTACATAAATAGGCAACGTTATATCTAATATGGGTAGACAAACAGACATGCAGGAAAGGTGAATAAACCACAGCATTCCAAACCATTGGCCAGAAAGTGACAGTCCAGCAAGTTCTACACTTTAAACATGCAGATAGGTATCCATTGCAGGACTCCAAAAATTGAATCTTATGTAGTGTCAACCGACACTGATGCAAAAGAAGTGACTGCAGCAAATACGAAATAGCTGTACATGCAACAGTATCAGGTGCAAGGGTGACGACACATGTGTCGATAGAATGTATGACATACAAACTGATATCCGGAGAGTGGGGAGTGTATATAAGTGTCTCCACACTTCAGTACCACACGCATTAAACATGTGTAATGGGTACTGTAGAGGGTTGTCAGGTATGGGAATCATGGCAGGGATTTTGTAGGCCCGCCCCGTGGGAGTGATGTGGGTATAGCACACGCCTGTATTCTCAATAATGGGGCAAACCATCCACTGGATATTGCGGAAACCATTTTGGCAATATGTAGAGCCCTATATCAGTGTCATGTAGGCGATTATCATGGATGGACATGCGTATGACCAAGATGGTACCCATAACTGGCAAACTGTCAGAATAACACAGCTGCACTAAGGCATAGTACATGAAATACAAATAGGGACTATATTAGCTATACCCCAGACAAAGTCAGAACGTCATGAGAATACTGGCGTACCAATGAATATGGATGTTATGAGTGTTACTAATCATGTAATGGAAATGTCAGTCACTATTATCTACCGCACAGTCCATAATGCCTTGCCAGCAATTTACCAGAAAGGCACATCACTATGACAAATGTAACAAGGTCAAACGTCAGGGCATTTACCCATAATGTGAACAGGTTAGGGGTATGAAGGTAACCTGTCCAAAATACATGTACAGAACTAGTGATACTAGGTGGACAGGTGAGAAGAAAGACATCAGGACAAATGAGAAAACATGTACAAGACACACACATGTACTCCGACAAATGTGAATGACAATGTATGCCCTGTGAATGTCAATGTGGAAGGTTAATAGACACAAAATAATGTGTCCCTCAGGGTGTCATGCAGTGTCATTGTAACAATGTCCAGTCCCTCAGACACGTACGTGAGCTCTGCCACTGACGGAAAGCGCAAATACCGGCGCACACATACGGTACATGATAGACCAATTAGTGTGGATAAGCAGCTGTTGGCCTGTGTGAGGAATACAACTGTCTGGGTGGGTGTGTCCTGCAATATAAATGTAATGGCATGTGGCCTGTGATGCCGCCATACAGTGTGTGTATTGGTGTCAGAAAGTTGATATTTTGTTACAGACACATACTCCACAACTGTACAGATTTACGCAGAATGTGCAGAGTTCTGCCTCATATGTTTGGTGTGTTCCACGTAACAACAGTAACATTCTGGCACTTTCATGATAACTGAAGACATGAAATAATGACAAACATGTGAGTAAGACACCAAATCCGACAGAAAAGCCATACTAATGCAAAACCTATTATTGTGTCAACTATCTACGTTTGTAAGAGCAACATGTCAATACTGCCCCTATGTGTCCCACTATCAGATAAGGCCTTGTCCAGAAACTTGCTCTAGGAGGTGGAGTGTCATGAACAGAAACAGATCCATGTGTGAGGAAACAGCAATATTGACTGCAGGATAATGCAGAAGGTATGAAATGCCCTGCAGTAGGACGTGCAGTACTGTCCGCAGGTATGTGCTGACATGTCAAATGACACAGCAGTCTACATGAAGAACCTATAGGGCTGTCACCTTTACAAATGATGATAGTGGGACATACCCAAAGCCATGCACACAGCACAAATAGACATGCACACATCAAAACTAGGCCATGATACATGAAGCCTCTGGCGTGTACGAGTACAGTGAGAGTACAGCAAGGATAGATGTCTGCCAAGATATACAGCAAACGCCTGTAAGGACATGTAACACCGCCCGTAACATGGACGTTGCATGGACAATGTTGGGAGTTGCAACATACCCCATTGGTATGTGAAAGCTATGCAAATATGCGATACATGAAACAGTCAGCTGTCCATGCATGAGCAGAGTTATGGGCAGAAAATAGATTTTATATATATATATATATATATATATATATATATATATAGAGAGAGAGAGAGAGAGATACAGACATACACACACACACACACACACACACACACACACACACACACACACACACACACACACACACATGTGGCAGGGCTGGTAATCGAACCTACACATGACTACCCTATCACACTACAGCATGACGCATTTACAGAACACGCTACCGAGATTACTAAACACAGCAGACACACAGGCATTCTACTAGGTGCGTGTCAACATCCACAAAGACAAAGATGTCAGCAGGATACATCTGTGTTGCGAAGCATCTAAAAGCATAACCTGAGTCCCCAGGCGGACGGGAGCATGCACACACACACACACACACACACACACACACACACACATCTGGCAGGCCTGGGAATCGAACTTACACCTAACTACCCTATCACACTACAGCATGACGCATTTACAGAACGCACTACCGAGACTACTGAACACAGCACTCCCAGAGGCATACTTCTAGGTGGGTGACATCATCCACAAAGGCAAAGACGCCGATATGGAATGTATGTGTTGTGAAGCATCTAAAAGCATTACTGTGTTCCCAGGCAGCTGGAAACACACACACACACACACACACACACACACACACACACACACACACACACACACACACACACACACACACACACATTTGGAAGGGCCAGGAGTTGAACACACACCTACCTACTTTAACACACTACAGCATTACGCATTTACAGAACGTGATACCAAGATTACTGAACACAGCACTCCCAGAGGCATACTTCTAGGTGGGTGACATCATCCGCAAAGGCAAAGACGCCGATAGGGAATGTATGTGTTGTGAGGCATCTAAAAGCTTTACTGTGTCCCCAGGCAGCTGGAAACACACACACACACACACACACACACACACACACACACACACACACACACACACACACACACTTGGAAGGGCTGGGAGTTGAACACACACCTACCTACTGTAACACACTACAGCATTACACATTTACAGAATGCGCTACCGAGATTACTGAACACAGCACTCCCAGAGGCATACTTCTAGGTGGGTGACATCATCCGCAAAGGCAAAGATGCCGATAGGGAATGTTTAGAGAGTGAGCGGTCTGAAAGCATATTACCGTCCCAAGGTAGAATTACACAAACACGCCAGTGCTGTCAACGGGCCAACTAAATATCTATGGAGCACAACAACACTGAATAGATACGGGATGCGCCACAGACAGTACACCCTTCGAGAGAGCAACAAGTGTGTTCAATGTAGGCATCCATCGTGACATTGAAATTGGACATATGGTGCCTGGATGACCACCATGGCTATACAGGATGTCAGTGGCCATGCCCACACGCTTAGTATCACACGTCTGTTTGGAATGTACTGTGTGTCCATCTACACAATGGTGTACTGGGCATGCTCACACACTTAGCTGTTGCAAAGGGCCAACTTGCATGCACACGGAGTCTAATCACGGAGGGGCACAGTGTGGAATGTACTGTGCGTCCATCTACACAATGGTGTACTGGGCATGCTCACACACTTAGCTGTTGCAAAGGGCCATCTTGCATGCACATGGAGTCTAATCACGGAGGGGCGCAGTGTGGAATGTACTGTGTGTCCATCTACACAACGGCGTACTGGGCATACTCACACAGGTGTTGCAAAGGGCAATCTTGCATGCAGATGGAGTGTACACACAGAAGGGCACAGTAAGGTATAACTGCCCTCACGCACAGGGCGGTCACACATGCAGTGACCTGTACACACACAGCTGCCATCACAGCTGTCACAGGTGCAGGTCACATACGTACACACTGCAGTGTACACTGTAGCTGTCAAGTCAGCACCATGTCATTGGTGCAGCACTACACAGCCTTACGGTCCAACAACACCATGTGACACATGACCACTGGGTTGTACAGCGGTGTACACCAGCTGTGCAGAGTACACACGTACCAACAGGGAACCAACAGGTGTTATGCATTGCAATGATACCAGTATACATGAACAGGTTGGCTCAAGACATACCATGGCCCTTACACAGCTGTGACACCTGACTGTTGCTGTACACCAATGAACACATGTCTGGGTATGTCATACATGTGATTGTGTGGATGTGTGCATGGACTGCACACACAACACATACATACATGGCCTTTGATGTACCTCATGCATAACACTGGCCTAATCAATGCTACACACGTGGATTGAATGTGGGCCTATGTCTGTTGAATGCTCACACTACAGGGGGTAGCAGTGTTGACCGGGACACATAACCTTGTACTGGTCACCTGTGACACCCGTGATATCATACCGCAATCCATGTGTTATGTATGTCAACACACATGTCCAACAATAGCAATGCATACAAATATGGCAACAGGAGACACATGTGACATCTGTACTGTGCATGCAGCAAACACGCATGTGCAGTGGCCGATGTCTGTAACATAGTTGCACCTACCTACGACATGCAGACGCAATGCAGACCCATCACTTGACATCTGTATACAGTGACATACAAACAGCACGTATGGAGGGATGTGTGTACATAACATGGTGAACCACCTGTCTAGATGTATGTGTGCAGGGGGTGGCTCACAGTTGTGTCACACACCATCCTATCATGCCATGTGCCAACTGTACGCTATGTCGCTGTTACGTGATGGTGCTGACATAATGCATACACAGCAGTTGGGTGTTAACAACTATATGTCATATGGCACCTGTAACACCTACAACCTCTCGTGTGTATATAGCAGCACATTTGCCAGATATAGCGTTGGTACACATAATGCAATCAATACCGCTGCATGCCCATCAAATGTGTCATCATATGGCTGGTGTATCATTAACAGCACTGCCATGTGTGTCCGAATGTGTGACCAGGGATGCCACATATTGTGGGGAATATGTCCCAGTTGCTACACATCCGTGTACACCATTGTAGAGAACTGTACATACGTCAGTGTGGGAAGCGTGACGTTCACTGGTGAGGTGCATCACACACATCGGCTGTCCGTATACACATGTGTGGTCACCACAGTGTGTGTGTGTCTGTATGTATGTCTGGTGCTTGGTGTGATTGTGTATGCTAATATACGGTGGGAAATGATCACTGGCCCCACATGTTGACTAACCTGTAATGGTGATGCATTGCACAACCCTGTTGATGCCATAGGTCCCAGCCATGCTGGCTACCTGTGCATGTCCCTTCTCTGTGACACGTCGTGTGGGTGCATAGTACTGTGAGGGTGATGACCACAAAGGCAAGGGTCCCCAGCTGCACACTATGGGGTGTGCGTTATAGTGGTGTACACCTCGTGACTGCGGCCATGTTCATGTACTGTTACAGGGTCCTACTGCTGCACAGTGTGGCCTCCAGCTACCAAGTGACACCTCACATCATCATTGGCCAGGCCGCTGTGTACAACCCCTACACCATGTCACCATACCTGTAATGTGTCCTGCTATGTATGTCATGTCTCTGTCCAGTGTAGCCTGTGGCACCGACCACATGTGTCAGGTGCAGTATATGTGCGGACATCTGTGTCATGTTTGTGTGTCCAACAGTCAGGATGAAGGTACATGTAGCATGCTGGTATTGCCAGACGTGCCTGTGTGTACTCCACAGTTACACGTGGGGGACTGCAAACACTGCTACCTGTAGGCACATGCAAGTACACCATAGGAGGGAACCAGGGTATCACAACCGACATGGTGCTACAGATGTAACCGAGACACATACCGTGAACACATCACAATGCATGCTGCACCTGCACTACATGGTGTGACTGGTGCATGTCGACAGTACACAACCTATGTCACATACACAACTCAGTATTCACACACAACCACTGCAACATACACATCCCTCACTATGCATACACAGGTATTACATACACCTCTCACTATGCTGTTCACCCTGTGCATCAGAATATTTGTGCATAACCCTGCACCGATGGTGTGGATGACAGGGATGCGGCACAGGCTTCATCATATGCACAGGGTGATATGTTTGCCAGGGGCATAGGCTGCACCAATGGATAACATCATGTGTGTGTGTGTAAGGGCCAGTGAGTTGACTGGATATGTCTGTGCAGAATGCATGTGGATGTTGTGGAGCCCTACAGTTGTGTTTGCTGTGTGCGTGTATGTGTGTACACAGTTCTGCC
This sequence comes from Protopterus annectens, assembly GCF_019279795.1. NCBI lineage: Eukaryota > Metazoa > Chordata > Ceratodontiformes > Protopteridae > Protopterus > Protopterus annectens. The sequence continues at coordinate 232,216,802 of NC_056725.1, read as the reverse complement.
ATTTGTGATGCCTACATGGGGTATAATTGACAGCCCCAGATTGTACAGTGCAGGTTGTACAGCTCACTGTGTCCATCCATGGCCATGTGACCTGTGCCTGCCTGGGGTTGCACAGGCACTACCAGGTGGAGGTACAGAGTGGCTACTGTCCGACGACACATGTTTGCTGGAAACGTGTCCCTGCTGAGACTGTCCAGGGCCATGTCCACGTGGCCTGCTGTGTCCTGGTATTGACAGCGCAGCAGCAGCTGCACTGCTACTGCTACTGGCACTATGGGAGCGGGCATGTGAGGTGGCACGCTCACGTCGACCTACACTAGGTGGTGTTGCTGGCCTACGTCCACGTGGCCTACGCCTCACTCCTACCAGGTGTTCCAGCACAGACAGCTCCCCGCCGCGGATTGCCATGCCTCGGTCAAGGATTCCGGCCATTTCACCTAGTCGCCTATCCAGAACATTAGCAATCTGCTGTTGAGCATTTGCCAATGCCTGGATGTTGTCATTTAGGGTATGGATAGCAGCCCTCTGCAGCCTCTGCCCTTCTCTGTTCTGCTGTTCAGCACATGCCTGTGCCGCCATTACAGTCTGGAACATGCGTCTGGTGATACCAGCTGCTGCGCTCTGTCCTGCAGGTGCATGTCTGCCAGAGGTCCTCCTACGAGCAGCACCGGCCACATGCCTGTGTGGCACATCTGCAGTCATTACACTGACACTATGGTGTGTAGACACACCTTCTGTAGCCACTACACGTTCCTGTTCCATGCCAACAGACGCTGACTGTCCTTCCTCTATGGCCACCAGTGATGCGGTATGTGTTGGCAGCAAAACTGTGCGCGAGGAAGAGGGGGACATAGCTGGGATGGTAACCATTGGCACAGATTCAGCCCCTGACAACCCTGCCTGTACCTCATGCATATGTTCATCACCACTAGTATCTGTGGGGACACTAACATCAGATGGACCACAGGAGGGTAACGCACCTACATCACCTGTGAATGCAAAGAAATACTGTAAAGTACAATAGACACAGACACACACACACACACACACACACACACACACACACACACACACACACACACACACACACACACACACACACACACACACACACAGACACACACACACACACACACACAGACACACCATGCATGTGATTTGTCAGATGGCATGCAGCATGCCTGCGATAGAGCAGAGGGCATGCAGCTCAGACATTAATAGTGTTAGTAAGCATACCTCCCTGGGGTGCACACTACAGCAAGCAGGTGTCATATCAGTAGCCATGCAGTTCACACAATCATGGTAGTATGCATGCATCCCCGAGATACACCATGTGGCCCAGAACAGGATAACAGTACACATGGCTGACGTGACCTTGACATGTAATTTGCTGACATGTGCATTAACATGCATACATGTTTGACACAATGGTGTTCTAACACATGTACAGCATCATAATGGGCTTCACATTGCAGTGTTGTTTGTATGCCCTACAGATAGAATGCATGTTTAGCAAATGTGCATGAGCATGGGAGGGTAGTGTGAGCTGTCTACATTGCTATACAGTGTGAAGTACAGACACTGTGCCATTGCATGGCAACATGAGGCATGTATGTTGCTGTAGAATGCATAATATGTACACATTGCATAGCCATAACTGCAACACAGTCGTGATGCTCGACAGATCATATATGGTAGACTTCAGTGACACCTCCAGTAGCTGTGCACAGGCTTTTAGGTTGTCCACTGTACCACACCAACTGTATAATCGGTCAACTAAGGCTATAATTGGACCATGTGTGGGCAAAGTGCAACAGGGTATATACACATCCCATGTACTGTGCGGCTACATGTCTCTGGCCATCCCCCATGGCCATGTGTGCACATGTGGTGGCCAATTGTGTGTGATGGGCATCTTCTCCACATGTCTCTGTGGTCCCATATGACATACACCCATACATGTCAGATATGTCACATTCCACAGGTCTATGCAGACAATGGGTTGTATGTTTGGTATGTGGGGTATAGGTCATGTGATAGTGTGACAATATTGCAGACAGAAGCACCAAATAGACCAGCAATACAGCACGGAGTTCAAATATATTTATTTTATGTACTTAAACAAACTAGTTTTGGCAAAAAAGCCTTCTTCAGTGTAAGACAGTACAATCAAGTTCCCATTACTCATCAATTTAAATACATAGCATGACCCAATAGGATGATTGGGCTCATCAATATTAATAAGATGAAAAAAGATTTCGTAATTGTAATTTTTGTGATCAGAATTGCAGTGGGTAACACTTCAATGAGAAACAGTCCCAATGGAAAAGACGACAACCATAAATATATGTAAAGAAGTAAGTTAGCATTATTTAAACAAAAGCAGTATATATTAAACAAATATTTATCCATACCAACAATAGTAGTTCAACATATTGACTACCTGTATTAAATTGGCTCTGCAACAAAGGCCCCCCATATCAAAATTATTACTATTCAACAAGCTGGGTAGTTAACATATACTAAATAGTGCACTTCTTCAAACAACATAAAATTCAAAAATAATAAACCATAACCACCTAGGGTAAAGATGAAAAATGCATTGAAATTGGAGTGATATAGATTGACATATATGTGAAAATATAACACATAACTGGTTTGAAACCATGATCAGCAGTTGTATGCTATATGCTCGTCCTACAAACACTAATATTTTTCACATATTAGCTGCCTATATTATGTAAATATACCACGCCAAACCCCCATACCACAGTTAGTACTAAAAAGTAAGCCCATATGGCTGGGTGTCATGTACACAAATCAAGTAAGGCTGAACAGAAATATATTTATATTGTTTGCATAGAAATAGATTGATTCCAGTGATCAATATAACCAAAACCTTAATGCCAGAATAGGTCAACAGTGTTGTTGTAAAACATCCATATTCTCCTATAGGTGATCATTTAGCCCCGGATGGAACAGGCCCCCCAGTGTTGTAATCCAATATTTCTCTTTTTGATCCAATATCCCATGCCAACCTTGTTTGTTGGTTCTATCTCCAGAAATACGATCAATAACCACAAAACTAAATTTGGCCTGTGGATGTTTACGTGTATGTTGAAAAAGGGCACTGGTCTCCTTATGGTTCCTTACATCACTTCGATGTTCATTCATTCTGTATCTTAATGCTCTGGAAGTTTGGCCCACATAAAACGCCCCACAATAGCAGGAAGCAAGGTACACCACCCAATCGCTGCTGCAATTACCAAAGATCTTAATGTCAAATACTCTACTGGTGTTACGACTAGAAAACTCTTTGGATTTAGGCATGTATGAGCAAGAGCCACAATGACCACAGGGAAAAGAACCAAACAGTTCATCTCCATGAAGTGTAAGTTGTTTATAAATAGTGCCCCCACTTGCCATATGTTTATAATGTGACAGGTGGGAGCCTAGAGTTTTGCCCGTTTGTATGAAAATAGACATCGTGGCCCCAAATGCTTCATAACTTATCATTAGCCAGTAGAATATTCCAATGTTTATTGATAATGTTCCTGATCATATTTATGTTTCTCCCATAAGTTGTAATAAATCTAACACAAGTACCATGAGAAGATTGATTTTGTTCTTATTCTGGTATTGTAATAGTTCATCTCTCTTTAAACTATTATCTCTACTCTGGGCAGACGCAATGTCATGTCTATCATATCCTCTATTGGTAAACCTCTGACTAAGATCCCTGCTGGCTAATTGGTATTCCTCTTGGTTGGAACTGAGACGTTTAATACGTATAAATTGAGATATCGGAATACTTTTAATGGTATGACGGGGGTGTAGACTTGAAGCATGTAACAGAGTGTTATATTGTGGGTACTTGCGGAAAACTTTGGTGGACAAAGTATGATCTGGGTTCCTGTAAACAGTGACATCCAAAAAATTGATGGTATTTTTATCATAAGTCACCGAAAATTCCAGTCCCCAAACATTATCATTAAGATATTCAACAAATTCCTGCAAGTAACCCACATCTGCACGCCACACCAGCCAACAGTCGTCCAGGTAACATCTCCAAATGTCCATCTCAACCTGAAAGATGTTATGGGATGTATCATATATCATGTATTCCTCAACATAGGCCATGAATAGGTCAGCATATATGGGAGCAAAGGATGCCTCCATAGCTGTTCCTTGTAGCTGCCAATAGCATTGGCCTTGGAAATACAGAACATTTTTGTTGAGAACATGTTCCGACATGCAGATCAAAAGGGTATTAAATCCAGGTGTATATAAATTGGCCCTTTCCAACCAGTATTGGATAGATTGCAAACCTGCCCAGTGTGGTATACTTGTATATAATGATTTTACATCTAATGTACATAAATACCATTCAGGTTCCAATTGGGTATCCCTGATTAACTGCAAAAATTGTGTGGTGTCCTGCAGCCTAGATCTTATGAGCCCTAATAATGGTTTAAGATATTTAGTAAGAAAGGCCGATAAAGGTTCTGTCAGTGAGCCTATTCCAGAGACTATAGGTCTTCCAGGTGGTTTTGTTAAAGGCTTATGAATTTTGGGTAAAAGATACAATATCTGTTTGGAGGGTTCAGAAACCATAAGTGAGGCCAAACATTTTTTATTAATGATACCCTCCTCACAGGCTAACCGCAAAAAGGAGTCAATCTCGTCCTTAAACACAGGCGTTGGGTCTATGGACATATACATGTAACACTTAGCATCAGACAGTTGGGTTAAGCCTTCCTGAATATAATCGGCAGTATTCCAAACCACCACTGCACCTCCCTTATCAGCAGGGACAATAACTATATCTTTGTTGTCACATAGATTGTCCAAAGCTATCCTATCATCCGGTGTTAAGTTGCTAGCTAGCATAACATGTCCTAGATTCTCAAAATGAATGTCCCTCAAAATGGTATCCATAAATATGGAAACATGTTTATTCATAGGTGGTTGAAACGAGGACTTGCCAAAGCGAAAGTCCTCAGAGGGTTCTGACTTATCATCATCAAAAAACAATTTTAAATTTAGAGTCCGGCAAAACGCCTGTAAATCTTGTACAATATGATATTCCTGACTAAAAAAAGACGGAATATAATTAAGACCCTTGTTCAAAAGAGCAATCTGTTCATTTGTTAATACAGCTTTGGATAGATTCAGCACATTCTGAGTGGACTCTGGCATAACCCCTATTTCAGGAAGTTGTCCAGTAGTCCCTGGAAGGAAACCTGAGTGGTTGATCTTTCTGTGCTTTCTGCCCCCCCCCCGGTGTCCCTTGCCCCCTCTAAAGGGAAATTTTTATTTGTTTTCTTTCTATTGGGTGAAGCCCTCTCACAGGACCCCTCACCATCCGTGAGAGAAGATTCTTCACCAGAAGTACTAAATGAGCTATCCCCCTTCTTCTTCAAAATTGAGCGAGGTCTCTTTTTGGTGCGACTAGGCCCTGTCCTAACCTGATTAGTATCAACAAATCTAACTGATCTGCTGAAATCAAAAGGTTTGCCCCGTTGGTAATCTGAATAGTCCCGATGGAACTTCTTGATTTTCCGTTCCTTTAAAGTTTTCTCATGTTCCATCAACTCTTGGGACAGTTTTTTGATATTATCCTGATATTTGGAGGACGATTCAAATTTTTGAACATCAGAACATATGTTTTTGATTTCTAGTATATTGGAATCGACTGTCCTTTCATAATATTGTAACAAAATGTTCACAAATGTCATGGATCCCGTCTGTAAAGCCTCCTGCCAATCTTGGTTTAATTTATCATCTGGTCTCCCCACTAGAGGTTGAGTACGTATTCGTAGTCCCCTGGGAGCCATGTTTTGTGCCGAATATGCTTTAAATAGCTTAAGATGCCAAATGTTTGATCTAAGAGTTTTAAATGCTTTGGTGACTGAATGAAAAAACATGTCACAATCACCCAAAGATGTCTGAACCGAATTGACCGGATCATTGCTTGGCAAATTCTCAATGCCAAATACACCTATATCTTGCCGATCAGCACATAATCCAGACAGAATATTATTCAGATCCATGTTGTGAACAATATTTGAAATATACTACCAATAATGTGATGGAACACAAGAAAACACCAAAGTAGGCAATAAATCGACAGAATTGGAAGGACAATATTCCAAAAACACCTAGTCGCACCAAAAGTCTGGAATTAGTCCAATAACCAATCCAAATATTTACGGAACACTAGGGGAGGCAGAAAACATAGATATACACAGAAAAGGTGGATTCAAGTATTTGATATAAAGCTGTAAGTCGATATTTTTCACCAAAATATATAAACCTATCAAAGCTTAGATCTTATATAATCCAATGAAATAATCACAATTCTGATTCTTCTTTGTTGAATGCCCCACTGAACCAGGCCTATAAATATAAATACTGGCTAGTATTAGTTTTGAATTCAACATATGAAACATATATCATTTAGGATGTCCCACCAATAGTTAATTGGGTCACAAATTAGTCAAAGCGTTACTAAACAACACTCCAAGTGCTCTGACACACCAAGAGACATTAAGTTTCATCCAAAGCCAATAATCAAAACACTGGAACCACTGGGGGGACCAGTAACAACAATCCACCAAGGGTAGGTTTCCGTGTGTATAATATACAACTATTAAATGGTAGTTAAAGCTAATATATATTGACCTCTCCAAAAGCTAGATGTTAAGTGGTCTAATTATATAGGATTCTTATAATCCAAGAATACCCCACTCGATACTGGATCAAATTAACTAATGATAGTGCAAACCATTAATAGTTGTATGATCAACCATATAAGACAGGTTAGGACAGGGCCTAGTCGCACCAAAAAGAGACCTCGCTCAATTTTGAAGAAGAAGGGGGATAGCTCATTTAGTACTTCTGGTGAAGAATCTTCTCTCACGGATGGTGAGGGGTCCTGTGAGAGGGCTTCACCCAATAGAAAGAAAACAAATAAAAATTTCCCTTTAGAGGGGGCAAGGGACACCGGGGGGGCAGAAAGCACAGAAAGGTCAACCACTCAGGTTTCCTTCCAGGGACTACTGGACAACTTCCTGAAATAGGGGTTATGCCAGAGTCCACTCAGAATGTGCTGAATCTATCCAAAGCTGTATTAACAAATGAACAGATTGCTCTTTTGAACAAGGGTCTTAATTATATTCCGTCTTTTTTTAGTCAGGAATATCATATTGTACAAGATTTACAGGCGTTTTGCCGGACTCTAAATTTAAAATTGTTTTTTGATGATGATAAGTCAGAACCCTCTGAGGACTTTCGCTTTGGCAAGTCCTCGTTTCAACCACCTATGAATAAACATGTTTCCATATTTATGGATACCATTTTGAGGGACATTCATTTTGAGAATCTAGGACATGTTATGCTAGCTAGCAACTTAACACCGGATGATAGGATAGCTTTGGACAATCTATGTGACAACAAAGATATAGTTATTGTCCCTGCTGATAAGGGAGGTGCAGTGGTGGTTTGGAATACTGCCGATTATATTCAGGAAGGCTTAACCCAACTGTCTGATGCTAAGTGTTACATGTATATGTCCATAGACCCAACGCCTGTGTTTAAGGACGAGATTGACTCCTTTTTGCGGTTAGCCTGTGAGGAGGGTATCATTAATAAAAAATGTTTGGCCTCACTTATGGTTTCTGAACCCTCCAAACAGATATTGTATCTTTTACCCAAAATTCATAAGCCTTTAACAAAACCACCTGGAAGACCTATAGTCTCTGGAATAGGCTCACTGACAGAACCTTTATCGGCCTTTCTTACTAAATATCTTAAACCATTATTAGGGCTCATAAGATCTAGGCTGCAGGACACCACACAATTTTTGCAGTTAATCAGGGATACCCAATTGGAACCTGAATGGTATTTATGTACATTAGATGTAAAATCATTATATACAAGTATACCACACTGGGCAGGTTTGCAATCTATCCAATACTGGTTGGAAAGGGCCAATTTATATACACCTGGATTTAATACCCTTTTGATCTGCATGTCGGAACATGTTCTCAACAAAAATGTTCTGTATTTCCAAGGCCAATGCTATTGGCAGCTACAAGGAACAGCTATGGGGGCATCCTTTGCTCCCATATATGCTGACCTATTCATGGCCTATGTTGAGGAATACATGATATATGATACATCCCATAACATCTTTCAGGTTGAGATGGACATTTGGAGACGTTACCTGGACGACTGTTGGCTGGTGTGGCGTGCGGATGTGGGTTACTTGCAGGAATTTGTTGAATATCTTAATGATAATGTTTGGGGACTGGAATTTTCGGTGACTTATGATAAAAATACCATCAATTTTTTGGATGTCACTGTTTACAGGAACCCAGATCATACTTTGTCCACCAAAGTTTTCCGCAAGTACCCACAATATAACACTCTGTTACATGCTTCAAGTCTACACCCCCGTCATACCATTAAAAGTATTCCGATATCTCAATTTATACGTATTAAACGTCTCAGTTCCAACCAAGAGGAATACCAATTAGCCAGCAGGGATCTTAGTCAGAGGTTTACCAATAGAGGATATGATAGACATGACATTGCGTCTGCCCAGAGTAGAGATAATAGTTTAAAGAGAGATGAACTATTACAATACCAGAATAAGAACAAAAATCAATCTTCTCATGGTACTTGTGTTAGATTTATTACAACTTATGGGAGAAACATAAATATGATCAGGAACATTATCAATAAACATTGGAATATTCTACTGGCTAATGATAAGTTGCGAAGCATTTTGGGGCCACGATGTCTATTTTCATACAAATGGGGCAAAACTCTAGGCTCCCACCTGTCACCTTATAAACATATGGCAAGTGGGGGCACTATTTATAAACAACTTACACTTCATGGAGATGAACTTTTTGGTTCTTTTCCCTGTGGTCATTGTGGCTCTTGCTCATACATGCCTAAATCCAAAGAGTTTTCTAGTCGTAACACCAGTAGAGTATTTGACATTAAGATCTTTGGTAATTGCAGCAGCGATTGGGTGGTGTACCTTGCTTCCTGCTATTGTGGGGCGTTTTATGTGGGCCAAACTTCCAGAGCATTAAGATACAGAATGAATGAACATCGAAGTGATGTAAGGAACCATAAGGAGACCAGTGCCCTTTTTCAACATACACGTAAACATCCACAGGCCAAATTTAGTTTTGTGATTATTGATCGTATTTCTGGAGATAGAACCAACAAACAAGGTTGGCATGGGATATTGGATCAAAAAGAGAAATATTGGATTACAACACTGGGGGGCCTGTTCCATCCGGGGCTAAATGATCACCTATAGGAGAATATGGATGTTTTACAACAACACTGTTGACCTATTCTGGCATTAAGGTTTTGGTTATATTGATCACTGGAATCAATCTATTTCTATGCAAACAATATAAATATATTTCTGTTCAGCCTTACTTGATTTGTTACATGACACCCAGCCATATGGGCTTACTTTTTAGTACTAACTGTGGTATGGGGGTTTGGCGTGGTATATTTACATAATATAGGCAGCTAATATGTGAAAAATATTAGTGTTTGTAGGACGAGCATATAGCATACAACTGCTGATCATGGTTTCAAACCAGTTATGTGTTATATTTTCACATATATGTCAATCTATATCACTCCAATTTCAATGCATTTTTTCATCTTTACCCTAGGTGGTTATGGTTTATTATTTTTGAATTTTATGTTGTTTGAAGAAGTGCACTATTTAGTATATGTTAACTACCCAGCTTGTTGAATAGTAATAATTTTGATATGGGGGGCCTTTGTTGCAGAGCCAATTTAATACAGGTAGTCAATATGTTGAACTACTATTGTTGGTATGGATAAATATTTGTTTAATATATACTGCTTTTGTTTAAATAATGCTAACTTACTTCTTTACATATATTTATGGTTGTCGTCTTTTCCATTGGGACTGTTTCTCATTGAAGTGTTACCCACTGCAATTCTGATCACAAAAATTACAATTACGAAATCTTTTTTCATCTTATTAATATTGATGAGCCCAATCATCCTATTGGGTCATGCTATGTATTTAAATTGATGAGTAATGGGAACTTGATTGTACTGTCTTACACTGAAGAAGGCTTTTTTGCCAAAACTAGTTTGTTTAAGTACATAAAATAAATATATTTGAACTCCGTGCTGTATTGCTGGTCTATTTGGTGCTTTTGATACTTGGTTTGGACCGTGCATTCCCCCGTGCATAGGATTTGGTTTGTAATATTGCAGACAGAACACTACATGTCTGGGACATGTCAGGTGGCACATCACAATGTGTGCACCCAATGCAGGGGCATATGACACAATGGTGACACTTGTGGGCTGCCCATATCACAGCTCACTGTGTGGTACTGTGTGCGTACTACACATGTTGTTCCAATGCATACTACATTTGCCTCCATTGTAGAACACCTCCACCGTTGTATGCACAGCTGACCACACATGTCGCAATGACAAGTACTGTGGTTTCAAGTCTGTGTATCATTACGTGTGAATATATTGCACATGGGTGGCGTGTGTGAATGCATGGTGGTGCAACCTGCATATCGTGACTGGAACAAACATCAGGTGTGCAAGTGTTAACTGGCCACATGGCAAATAGATCTACACTGTAACATGCCTGATACTGATGACAGTCTCACCTGCAACGGACCCATGTCTGTGCGGCACACCAGAGGTACCTGTATAGGGGTGACACACCAGTATGAACATTACCCATGACTGTATGACAGCCACAGGTTGCACTGTGCATGTGCACACATTCACCTGTGTAATAGCATATAGTATGCACATGTGTGCATACACAACGTAGCATACTGTAGTATGCAGCATGTGTGTCCACATACCTGGCATATGTTGTTACTTTACATTATGTACAGTGACACATGCAACTACATGGGATATAATAGCCATATGTGCATTATTGACTTACCAGGCAACTCCAGGCTCATTGGTTGAGAGACACCCACCTCCACAATGGCAGCTAGTTTTTCTGGATGCTGTTCTCTGGGTGTCCCCAGACTGGCCAGTAGCTCCTCGGTGTGTGTGACTGGGGGCTGGGTTGGTGGCCCACCACCTGTTCCACCTTTTTCCCTGGTGATTGCAGTGGCACACTGTTTTGCATGTTGTATCAGGTCCGTGCAGTGTCTGCACACCTGCTGGTAGGTGCAGTTATGGCCACCCACATCGTTCACCCTCCTGCGTAGATCTTGCCACAGGTCATCCCGCTGCTGGGCATGCTGTGGCACATGGCTGAACAACAAGTCATAGTTGTCATGGAGCTGTGGGATGAGGACATCATCCTCCTGGCGGGTGTATGCTAGGAGGCGTGTACGGGGCATTATCTGTAAAACATAATGATGGTGACAGGTCACAGTTTCAGAGATGTACAGAGATACTGCTGCACATACATTTCTATGACATCTACTGCATCTGCACAGTTATCTTTGCAAAGCACCATGACACTGACACGACTGACGTGTTTGTGTCACACATTTCTCCCCGGGCCTCCGCTGAAAACAGGCTCTGTGGAACCTAGTCGGACATTCCCGGTCAACAAATGTTAAATAAATAAATAAATAAATAAATGTCACACCCATTATGCATTGGATATCATCACCATATATGTGTGTCACCTCATTACATTGTTCATACTCCGTGTAAATGCTGTCTTGCTGTGGGCATGTCTATTTGCCTGCACTTGTGTTCTTACCTATCTGCACATGCCTCGATGTGTCCACGGTACTACTGTTGACCTGGATGCTGTGTATATGTCACATATCAACACAGACACAGCTGGAATGGACTTGAGCAGTGACAATGCACACATACGCATGGACACCTGTACATGCATGTGTTTTTCCATATACATCTACACAGCACTGTACAACTGTTCAACATCCTGACATGGATCGCCTGTATTACACATGTGATAGACATGGGACAATGGATAGTCAGACAACATTCGCAGGAATGGTCATCAACCATAGCATGTGCGGGCATGGTTTCCACGCTGTTACAGATGGCCATTGTGCCACCACAAGCTGCATCAGTGCCACATTACTGATCCAGTCAGTTGATAGTACATCTACCATGCAGCCATCACACCATGTATGACTGGAATGACATCTGCAGCTTTGATGGACAGGGTTGCATGGTATGGTGGGAGTATGTCACATATATGGCACAGGGATCTGTCCAGCCTGTGGCGATCCTAGTATTAGGACGGTGGTTGTCCATGACATATGTCATATAGATCAGGATATGGACATGTAGCATGTCCATCATCATGGTGTAGCAAATGTCCTTCTGCAAGGTAGACGGCATGCTGCATAGTGGAGGTGTGGATTGTGAAGCCTGTTATCGCACATCCATGCATAGCCATTACCCCTTACAGGTGGTATGTGATCCAATATTGGTCACCACAGTGCTGTATATGCCTGGCCACTGATCTCCGTGCTCATGGATGGCACCCTGATATGACATGGGTACCTCAGATGACTACGTAAGGGGCCTGGAGACGTCACCATGTTGGGGGTGCACTGCACAGCACCATCCCTTACACAGTGTCCATAATGTTGACCACAGCCTAGGTAGCAGTTTATGGGTACAGGGATGTTCACCTAGCGGTGACACTGCTGGTATCATCCATCAGACTGTGCACATATGTCACACACCTCACACACACAGCCCATTCTGTATGTTGTTCACAACACTGACACTGCTAAACGGATAGGTCATGGCCATTCACAGCCTTACATACACAGATGCCTAACATTTGTGGGTGTGGTATGGGCTACAATGAGGGTGGGGTACAACATATTAACCCTGTTCTACTGTAACTGGCACAGATGTGCTGTGCACATGTCACTCTTGCACTTTTTGTAGTTGTGGGTCTGTCAACAGGCCACTGGTGGAACACACCTGTGACATGCAAAGGTATTTGTAATCAAATATCCTTGCTATCTTGTATATCTGTACTGCTAACATCTACAGTGCTAATGGTTCATGGACGTGCACACCATACTCCGCAGGGTTATAGTGCGGTGCCACCCTAAATGACTGTCATCACCACTTGTGGGTTGATATTATCCAACACCCTATCTGTATTGTATGGTCATGCTAGGCACTTGTTCAGAACATGTGAGCATGTCATGAGCTAATGATTACTATAGCGCCCATTCCACACCATTTCCCACAGGTACACTGGCTGTTCTACACTTCCCAGCTTGCTTAAGGTACGACAGCTGTTGTACACATGTAACGCACATATCCTGTGGGACACGGTTGTGTATGCAGGCATGTCCAACTGTCACATACCAGTGCTACTGCCTGTCTATATGAGGGATATGTTGTACATGTGGCAATAGAGCAATTGTCTCGTGTACACATTCAATGCTCACTTCCCAACATATGGCACTACAGCCTGTGGGGGATGCACGTCTGCAGCCGTGCTGGGCCCATAGCTCTCAGGTGTACCTCATTACGGGGAATGTACCTCATTTGGGGTTCTAAAGGTGCATGTTCCTCAAGGTTCCACATTGGAAGGGTCTGTCACACATTCATTGTTGTACATAGTTTACCTGCTAGCCATGGCTAGATAGATGAGAATCATAGTAATTCATTGGAATATCTGTTTTATACGTAAGACCAGCCTATTTTAGCCATCATATGCCCTTCCTAGTTGACGCTGTTAGTAAGCCAGTTGTAAGTGTTCCACGTTTCGCCCATTTGTCACACTGTATGAGGGCTAATGTTCCTCATTTTGGGGACAGGAGGCTGACAGCTATGGCTGGGGGTAATGCTGTCGCCAACCCTGACTGCACCTGACAGTCATTTGGGATGTGTAACATTCGCAACACACCCCACCCATCACATAGTCTCACATAATCTACACCACTGGCCACACCTACGAGGACAACCTGTGCAGTACGTCTCCATACTCACTGTAGGCACCAGAGGTAGCCCCATCATGGAAGACAACATCACCAGCTTATAGCCCACAGACTCATGTGTGCCCACCACATACAGCCAATAGTGTGTTATAACATTCACAACACACCAGTCATAGCTGACTCTGTAGGGTGTCACACTGCAGTTCCACACAGCAGGCTACACAAGGCGTTAGTAAACACATCTTGCTGTCGGGTAACTGCTTCTGCAACATAACCTATGCACCCATGCCACACCTCACCAGGTGCGATATGTCTGTCATTCGCCATGTTAGTGTGACTGCCCTGTGATGCCACTTCACAGACTACGTGTGCAGGGACATGCAATAGCTCACCAGTCTTATAGCCCTGAGGGTGTGGGCCTAGCCCTGGGGAGCATTTTGCATTCATCCAGACATGATACCACTGTACAATGACCGACTGTGTCACTTCAACAGTTGCCTATGCTCCTATTGTCATTCCACAGGCATGTGGTATCTGTCCGCTATGACTGTCCTGGTCAAACACAATGCTGTGGCACAGATGACTTTCACCTGTTGGCCCTGGGAGTACAGCTCACATGCTAGGCTCTTGCTGCTGCTATACTGCCTGTCCTGCACAGTTTCCAATAACTGTCACCGGCAGGATGGTAACTGGCATGCACGACATGGGGTCATGTGACACATTGCTTGCATCTTCCCCTGTGACACACGCAGGCAAGGCACACCTTATAATCCACCACTCCAACATCTCTGCAGTGACTGGGACCTGCCTGTAGGCTCTGCAGAGCACACCTGCAATGACAGGTTATAGACAGACCATACCTTCCAGGCACATACCTGGACCGGCACACCCACAGCTCAGGGGTTCCCATATCCCACTATGTTTTGCACACATCCTGGCAAGTTGCTTAGCACAATGCATCAGAGGTGCTCCATGTGCAACTAACTGTGTCCGGGACTGCTATACACATTGTAACAAGTGACAGAGTCAACATCATACCCCACGGGTAACATACCTTCTCTGGTGGTATAGTGGACAGTGGGCCTCAGCTACTACTGATGTGTGACTGACACTACCCCACACTTCACTGGGATAGCCACTCATGTACCGACACATCCATGAGTCATACCCTCCACTCTGCTGGATCAACACATACACACCACCTCCAAGACCTACATTACCCTTGGCATGAGCACTACTGTGACTGGTGTTACACACCTGGGGTTATCCCCTCATTGGTGGATTCCAAACATATGCTAATCTACCTTGTTAGCCACATCCCGGAAACACACCCATCACAGCATACACAGTACATGTGTACTACTACACCTACTACAGACGTCTGCTGACAGCGGTTGTTAACATCATGACACCCGTGCAGAAGGACAATGCACATACAAATGCTGACACATACCCCAGTGCACTTAATTAGCATGTACACAACTACATGGATCATGCTATTCCACACAGAGCCATGATGGTACACACCAGATAACAGACGCCACTCTGGTGGTCATGTTCCATGGACATATGATGTACAACAACAGGTGTAGGCTGTTGCACAGTGGTGTACATTCCCATGTGTGGGGTGGCTCACTGGTCAGCCGTGGTGGGGCCACAGGCCCTCATCACATACTCCAAGACTAGCTATGTAAACATGACTGCCACACATTCCGGGGTGTACCACAAGGCATTATGGTGGTATGTCAGTATTCGATGGCAACACCCACATCTGCTGTCACATACAACAGTCACTCAGGAACATTGCAGACCCAGGTATTGTTGGCAACATGCTGGAGGATGGATTCAATGCTGACAGTACACCCTCTCACTCACTACAGGGCCACAATCCATACATGAACACTGTGGTGTCCCTGTGGTCACACCTACACAGTACTGACCTACACTCTATGTGTCCTGGGACGCTGGCCCCATGTCACCTTCCAACATCCCAGGCTGTGATGTCCACCAACCTCTGAATTACTTGTCTCCCCACTAGGCCACCATATTCAGTAATAGCCTTGTTTCAGACATTGTAGACCCTGAATGGCACACAGCAGCATTTATCACACTACACACAGGTGGCACCACATTGCACGAGTGGGACTATAGTCCTACACACCTGACTGGACTGTTCTGCATGGCTATGGGGCACATCGTCAAGGACGTCATTTTCAGAGACATTGTTAGTTTCCCGTCCTCTGCTGCCACCCGGGTTGGGCTTGTTAAGGCCAGAGCATGGCCCCTACACATGGTGGACTCCTTTCATACAGTTACCAGGGCAGTTGCTGATGGTACGGGAGTCCACACATCCTACATTGTCCTCTCATTGCCTTTCAGCACCATTCCCCATTCTGGTATTGACAACATACACATCCACCTGCACATCATACCCTGTGTCTCAGGATGTTATGCTATGTGGCTCATGGACAGGACACACAGTGAGGCCAGCATACCATAGTACCTACTACATGTCAGGTACTTTGGCATACCACAGTCCTCAGTCATAGGGCCCCTCATGTTAAGTATATGCTTCCCTGCGGAACAGGCTGGCACAGGGGACTTTCCCTGCCTAGCTTTAGAACCCCTACATACCGAGCACCATGATTGCTCCACCAGCTGATACTGACTCCAACCATACGGGTGTCGCTGTGACAGATACATAATATGACTATCATGGCATCAAGCTGCATGACACAAGGTGCATGCACATCACCTTTGCATTACACCATTCACCCACTGACTATCACATGGATGGTAGTCCCCTACATACATATCACATTGTACATGTTTGCAGTACACACATATGTCGCACCCACTCCTGTGGTTACCGTATTGCCACTGTGGCATGGATATCCTCCTACGTGGCCACACCTATCTGTACTGGGTGTGTAACTGGTACATAGGCACCCATTGTACCTCTGAACTCAAGACATCTACACACATTCAAGGGTACACCACCCCATTTAGGGTGTACCTTACACAACCGCTACAGCTTTACATGCCACAACATTAACACGCCATGACGTTTACTGAGCTCCAACAGTTTAAATATGCGGCTGCACTACGGATACCACATCTGTACACATTTGCATACTACATACTCAGGGGTGACCTCTGCTGATCAGACAGGGCCCATGTCCACAACATTATTGATGGATATACTCCTCATACGCAACATAAGCAGAGGCCACTGTGAGCAACATGCTCATGGATATGTGCACACACGCCACAATGAGTAGGATGTGCTTCTGGGTTACATTCCCAAACAGGACACTCACCATGCTGTGGAATATAAGTCCTCTGTACATCACACAGGGACACTCAGTAGCACTGTTCATGTGATACCTCCCTTGGTGGTTGGGAGACACATGTAGGCCTGGGATCACTGCAGTGGCTGTACTGTGCAGTGGTGCAGGTGACACCTGGCTCTGCTCTTCACAGGACACTACCCTGGAGAGGTGCCACTAGTGTGAACACTGTAGTTGTGCTTACACATGGACTTGACAGACTGCATAGTACCCCACTATGCACCTGTGCAGCTATTACATGTCCTTTGTGCATGGTTACTTGGTAGCCCTTCCATTTAGATTAGCTATCATGCTATTACTATGTCCCATACCTACAGGCCATATGTATCCTGTTATTGTACATACCAATAGACAATACCTGTGGTATGCATGATATGCCTGTTATGCTGTGTAGAATATCTGTCATATCTACCTATAATACTATACATTACACATATTTCACATAGTATCCCATAATGCAAAGCATACTTGCTCAGCGGGACCACCTTACATATGTCATTAATGTTATTTACCCATACACATGTGTGCTGTGACAGTATATCAACATATACTATCCCCTGCTATGGCACGTTCTTGTTGGACATACCCTACCACTGACGGCGGGTTGTATGGCATTGTTCTGTTTAATGGCCTCATGTAGCATCCCTTCTGGTGTCTGTGCTGTGTACCTTGTGTCCCACTGCTGGACGCACAGATTCTACAAGCGTTAGTATGCTCAGCAAAACATCACTACATCAATACCTTTCCCCACTTTATGCATTGCGAACATGTTTAATTAATGCAAACCAGGTGATACATACAGTAAAACTAATTAATACAGATCATGCTATACATAACCTTACATATCGGGTGTTCTACATACCTTGTTGTCGTTACGACGTTTCATTTCTATCTCTCTCACAGTGTTCCAACTGTTTTTCGGTATGAGCATATGGTTTGAATGTCTGGCAAGTCATCCTTATATACGTCGATACCTGAAACATGTGGATTCTTCCCGCTAATTGGTGTTCCTGAGTGACTAATTACTTGCATATCAGCTGTGCAGCTACTCCATTCACCAATTACGCGGCGACAGTGGGGTATAATTGGATTCTCCACTTGGGCATTGCCTATTTGCCCTACCTTCGGGGAGACGGTCTGTATTGTGTTTTGTTATGAGTAACTGCAACTGCTATGCATGGATACAAGTATAGTTTGGATTCATGTCCCCCATGGATTGTGTGTGACAGGTAGAGTATTTGGTTCAACATGTGGGTGTACCTGTCATCCCGACATCTGTTAACGGAGTATTGCAATCAATACCTGTAACATGGCTGTTTGTTCCATTATACAACGCCTGCAATTTTGCATGTCACCTTTAATTGTGTCTCTCACATGGTATGTTGAGGGTTCTGCAGATGTAATTGACTGACTGGATGTTTGTGCTGCTATTACAGTTTGTATTGCTTTAGTTTCTAGTGTGGGGGATGTCGGTGGTTGTATGTAACATATACGGTTTGTGGGCCTTGCATTTCTACATAATCCGTATATATGTGTGTGGGCTCCGTCCCTGATTAGAGAGCTAACAGTTAGTAGACTTATGTTACGGGATTGTACATTGGGCAGTTGTTAATTGGTTTCTATATCGTCTGCAGGTGAGCTTGCTACTTGTATACCTCCGTAATTGCAGCGATATATCAGGGGATATGTGTAAGTGACAGCTATCTCTTGTATTTCTGTCCCAGATATTTGCAGTCATTGTGGTTGTGTTGTTAAAAGAGCCTGTTTGCCATGGGTTGCCACCTTATCATATGGTCATTGTTGGACACTTGCAGGACACAAAGCAGTGTTTACAGGCCAACACGTAGCCACGGTCAGTACACAGGTAGCACATACTTTTATCCTCACTACATACCTATTGTTGTGACTTTGGATACTTATCATATTGCATGTAACATTTAAGTTTCTTACATACAGGCATAACTATTAAATACGACTGTTACATTATATATGGGACATATTTATGTCCTACCATCTCAGACATTTGCCCTTTGTACTGTTTTATGTCAGTACACACCTGCCCAGGGTGGGGATGTCCCTCCTACTGTGGTACAGGTAGTAACCGTATGCCTACGGCTAGCTATACCCACACCTACCATACTGGTCTGCCTCTGACTTGGCACCAACATACACATGTTGCAGACACACACACATTACAGTCACACAGAAACGCATACGGCACCCTCAATGCACACTTACACAGACTACGGCACTCACAGACACAGTTGAACACAGTACCTACGTGGACCGCAACACCGTCAGCGGTGACTAACCATCCCTTCATATCATCATACTATTACTCGCAGATGTACTGTTCCGGTACTGTGTTCTATCTGTCTTTCAGCCTCGTGGTTACGCATGTCGGTATGTTACACATTCCATGGTTGGCGGTATCCTATTTATTTGTACCTCCAAGATGTTATGAATGTCATTGAACTATCTATCATATTTGCAGATATCGCTGAATCCATCTATATCACCATATATCCTCTATTGCCCTTTCTATCTGTATTTTATATATGCATATGTGTACATATATATATATATATATATATATATATATATATATATATATATATATATATATATATATATATCTATATCTGGCGGGGAACGTGACAGGCACACAGCACCACCATATGCTGTAAGACTCATGTACTGTTCAGGTGTTGGCATTCTGTGTTGCACTGGCTGTTGTGTTTACAATGTTTGAGGGCTGCCTATGTAGGACTCACACATTGGGCCACCTATACATTACAATTTACAGGTGGTCATGTTTGTGTGCCATCCATTTTACTGTGTGTGCAGGTGGAGAGGTGTCAGTCCGTAGGGGCCTACATGGTCAGTGTATGTGCTATACGTTCCCTCTTTTCCAAGGCATAGGTATATTGGGCACGCCTCTGTCTGCCTACTGGGGCTGGCACAGTGTGTTCCTGGTCTGAATCCCTCTGTGCCTGTACTGGCCTTGGCAATTGCGGTGGGCTATGAGGACCTTCACCATTTTGTCCCTGCTGCAGCTGCTTCCGCATGATCATATTATGTAGCATGACACATACTATGATGATGTGGGCACACATGCCTGGAGAGTACTGCAAGGCTCCACCAGATGTATCCAAGCACTGGAACCATGATTTCAGCATCCCAAACACACGCTCTCTGATGATTCTGGTTTGTGTGTGTGCCTCATTATGGCGTTCTTGCATGGGTGTGTGTGCATTTCTGATGGGAGTCATCATCCATGGCTCCAGTGCATAGCCAGCATCCCCCACAAGATGGCCATGTGGGATGTCCCCCCTGACAAATACCTGATACAGCTGTGAGGCATGCCAGATATGGGAGTCATGGTAGCTTCCAGGGCTGCCAGCACACACATCCATGATAATGCCCTGGGCATTGCACACAACCTGGCATTTGATGGAGTGGAATCCCTTGCGGTTTATGTAGTGCATACCCTGCTCACCGGGTGGTGACTTGATTTGTATGTGCATGCAGTCTATCGCACCCAGTACCTCCTGGTATTGTGCCACATGGTGGAAGTGACGCATATTGCTGGCCAACTCCTCCTGAGTTCTGGGGAAGTATATCTGCTCATTGGCATGTGATAACATGGCATCCAGGAACTGGTGTAGTACCCTGGATGCTGATGCCTGTGAGATACCCATTATATCTCCAGTTGGCCTTTGAAAGGTACCTGTGGCCAGTATTCGCAGGCTTACACATACCTTTGTGTCCACTGGTATGGGTTCCCTATGTTGTTTCTGGTTCTCAGGCGTGGCTGGCACAGCTCCACTATTTGCTGTAAGATGTCCCTGTCCACCCTGTAATGCTCTACTATCTCCAGGTCATGTAGCCCCTGGTAGGTTACCCTTGGTCTGAACACTCTCCTTCTCCTCCGAGGCCTGCGGTGGTTGTCGGCATCATCCTCCACAACACCGTCAGTCTCTAACACATGCTGATGAATCACAGCTATGGCAGCTCCCAACATGTACATTTTAAAAGTTCCCGTGTGTTTACACCTATGGTGCGGTGTTTGGGAATACACAGGTGTGTGTTGGGTGCTTACACACTTTATACTATTGTGCTGTGAACACCCATGATGTCATAGGGTGTGTATGTACGTTCGTAGCTACAGGTTATGTTATGTGTTTTACTGCCGGAACTACTATTGTGATGCCTTTGGTGTTGAATTACATTTGCCTGCCGTGGATTACCTCTTGACCTTCCCTTTACATTTCTGCACGTTGCACCTACCATTTTCTGGCGTGTATCCTGCAGCCTACTTTCATTTGTGCTTTCCTGGACCTGGCATATCTTGCGTTATGTGTGCTACTGCCGGTCTGCTGTCGGTTTGCTTTGCTCTGCTTTGTCAGGTCTCCTATCTTTGCAATCCAATACCTCCCCTCCTTTCTTTACATTCACATGCCTCCCCTATCCTGTTTTGCAGGTTTCTGCAAGCGGACTTGTCAGCTGCCGTCGATTGGCCTTCGTGGGGTGATTGGTGTTGATTGCTCATTAGTACTCCAATTATCCTACTTCCGCATTTGCTCCTTTCCTTCCCCTGACCTTCCTGTTTCTGCTATTGTTTGCGGCACGTGCATCCGATTACTGGGTTTCGGGCACATTTTCATCTTTGTACACATGCGCTTTTGGCCACCATGTGTGCTCTCAGCTAAACGATTCCTCCCCACCCTTATCCTGCAGCTTTGCTTAGCAACGGACAGGCCAGATTTGCAATGCTCCAATGTGCTTGGTGCTACAGTTGGAACACCCCTCTGCTGATGTCATGTATCTCCTCTGAGCCACTCCTTGGTGTTATACCGCTGCGCCGTATGGTACAACCTTCCTCTGGTGGGACATTTGCGATTCAGTATTATCTGCCTCATTTGCATGGCATTGACTACTAATTCATAGTTACCGCTGAACACTATCGCAAGCCCTTAGCAACCCTTGCACCTTGGTTGTGGTGTTCCATGCCTACCATTGTGTGTTATGCTGTAAACCTGATTTCTATTACGTTGTGATTTTATGACATTTTTATATTATTTCTTTATATTACAGCTTCTGCACACATGCCCTGTGGTTCTGCTGTGCGTTACTGTGGACATGACATTAAATGTTGTTATTTACGTGTTGTGCATCTTTTCTTATGCCATTGGCTGTGTATTTCACCATTGGCATATGTTCACATTGTGATACCTGGGTCTGGCCCTCTTCCATAGCTCCGATGTTATGTTTGGAAAAATGTAAACCATGTTTTTTGGTTTACATTTCCGTGGGCTTACGCTACGCCTGCACCACTTCATGAATCGCTATATGCCTTCATTTGCATGGTGCAACACTGCACATGGGGTGATTTGCATACCTAAGCTGGGGGCTGCTCAGATCTGGCATACGCCGGTAGTGCACGTGGAATTAGATCGTACCTGAATCGCTCGGTGGCCATATTTGGTGTTATAACGCCTACGCTATGCGTGCGCCTGGCGCAAGCTTCATGAATCCCGGGGATAGGTATCAGTGGACCTTTACACACAATGTGGTACAATCTGTTAAAACATTTTCAGACTCTAGCTTTGGTTTTATTTATTGAAAACACCATTTCAAAACACAACATGCACTAGCATCATCACAAGTTTCTATAGCTAACATTTTTAATAATAATTTTGTTTTATCTTTGAAAATAGCAAGCATTTCTAAAACATAGGATAAAACAAACGTATTATATCTTTTACGTTGATTACTCAATTCCACATACTGGATTATCTCTTTTACTCTGCTACTATACTTCTCACATATGTATTTTATCTTTTGCTTCAACTACTCAATTCTACATACTGGATTATCTCTTTTACTCTGCTACTATACTTCCCACATATATGTTTCACTTATGACTCTTATTCTCTAACCCTTCCCAAACAACCTTATTACTGTCATACAAACACTTTTGTTTCTTTTTACCTAATTCCTAATTTCCATTTAATCTTTTAGCACCATTCCAAACTAACTTTCTCCCTCCCATACTGCTTTGCACTATATTCATTCATACTTACACCCCTCCTTAACATTACCTATCTGTTCTACATTGTATCTTCTCTTATAGGTTCATACATTCCTAGAAGGTTACTTGGCTAATGGCCCTAGAGCCTGTACAAGCCTAACCATATTTATCTTGAGTTGCCCCAATTGTCGGTGGTTAGGTGAGTGAAGCTCATAGAGGTAAGGGTCTATGGTAATTAATATTGAGTTCCTCTGTCCAGGAGGGACATGGGCACCACCTCAGGAGTGAATTTGTGGTCACCCTTCCATTCAGCTAGGTTGTGTTTGAAGAGGGTCAGGGAGGGGCTCTGTTTAATGTAAACTGGAAGCTTGTTACAGAGAAATGGCAGTCGCTGGGAGATATATCTATCACTCCAGCATAGCCTGTTCATTTCAAAGGCTAGGTTAAGATCCCTGGAGCAAGTGATCCTTGTGCAGTTTGATTTACAAATGTTCTGAAATAAACCCTCACTTCTTCCTATTTTACCTAGTCTCATATTCTAGACTTTTTAACCCCTCTATTCCTTACATTCCAGAGAAGATACCAGGACAACCTAACTCTCCTCCTTCATAGAAAACATTTCTTTCCTTCCTATCCTCTACCAGCTTTCAGACTCCACCACCACTAAATATCTTACTGGCCTGCAACTTTTTTTTCCTTTTTGATCCCTACTTCCCCACTGCCCTCCACAAATAATATGCTGATCCCTTTACTTAATCATGCTACTCCTCAGCTTATCCTCTATGTTTTCCTTCTACTGGGAAATCTCTCATCCTGCTATGAGTCTATAATGCTCTCAACATCTCCTTAACTCTGCCCCAACCATCTATTTATACTTCCTCTCTACACTCTCCATGCATTGCACCAAACCTTTTTAATGACATCTCTTGCCTTAACTCCAAACATTGACTGAATACTCACTCCTCTGAATGCTCTTAATCTTCTTTTTTTAGGCTGGTACTGTGGCTTTGACCCACACTGTGAAACAATCCTACTATCCAGACAGAGCAGAACTTCATCTCCTCTACCCAGCACAATAGTGCCTCCAGCAATTTTTTTATCTGATATTAACACGTCTTCACTGTTTTTTTGTGTTGTATCCTCACACTTTGTGTTTAAACTTAGTGTAAGCATATCACCAAACCCAACCCTCTTAGCTCTTGCCTTACCCTCTTTATTGTATCATGTTTACATTCTGCTCTATGGACTCCTCTTAGTTAGCATGCCATCCCCCTTTCTACTCTCATCTATTGTTCCCTTTCTCCCCCCTTCTTTTTTTGTAGTCCACTATTCTCTTCTCCTAGTTTTGTAACCATCTCTCATTCCTCCTATTGACTCAACTTCCATCCTCTGTTTAATCTTTGCCCTTAGACTATATTAAATTCTACTTTCTGATTGCATCTGTAGTCAACTGTTTGATATTCAGCCACTTCCAATTGTCTATTACCTGTTTCCCCTCCCCATCCTAATTCTAACTTTATTCTAATCAATTCTATCATTCACACCCCGACTTCCCCATTCCTCCCATCAACTACTGTTTTTCTTTAGATTTTCCTCATAGACATTCTAAAGCCCTTTCTTTCTATGTTAATATACTTACAGTTTCACTGATTGTTTTTCTTCTGTTTCTAGTCATCACCGGAGACCTGATTCAACCCACTCAGTTCACCCTCACTTCTCTCGGGCTCACTCCATTCCACCCCTCCCCACATACACTAAATTTATACTCCATCCCCTTTCACCACACCTCCTTTCCCCTTCCAACTTCCTCCCTAATCTTCCATTCAACAATCACTTCCTCCATACTTATAACAACCTATCACATTAAGTGACCTCTACATAGTTGTAAATCACCAATCACCAACACTTCTTTTAACTGGTCATTCTAATACCTACCCATTTCCCTTGCCTACCACACAATGTATCCCCCAAAACTTACATTTTCCATCAACTTCCTAGTAGTTATTCTTATCTCTCACTTCCTATATCTTACCTCTATTGCCACCTCTTATTAAGGCACTCTGACACACACATACTCTCCACCTACTATTTCCTACACCCAGTCCAATCACTCTGCCAACTATTTTTTCCATATAGCCCCTACTCTTTTTCATCTCTCTGCCTACACCTTGCATAAAATAAAGATATTCCCACTACCTACACTACCCCTTAAAACTAAAACAAAAAAACAACCTCCATCTTAACTACCACATTTCTCTCAGTTTACACATTCTAAACCTTCTACTGTCAGGTAACATTCATCCTAACCCTGGACCTGACCTCAACTCCTCCCACCCTACTTACTCCTCTCACCCTCCAATCTCCACTGCCAACACAACTCCTCAGACACTCACATCCACATCCATCAAAAACCTATCTATTCTATCTATGAACATTCAAAATATCATGACTAAAATGTCCCCTTTTCATGCCTGGATCTCCCCACATACCCCTGATATTCTCACCCTCTCTGAAACCTGGCTTAAGCCACACATATCCAACTCTCAGTTTCTTCCCCCAGGCTATAACATCTTATGGCAAGATAGACTAGAGAAAAAAGGGTGAGGTGTTGCTATTCTGTACTCCAATCAGCTCTCCCTCTACCGTCTATCAATCTCTCTTCCAAACTTCCATCCTGCTGAAGTACTCGTCAACTGTAAACTGAACAATCACAAAGAAATAGCTATTGTATCTTTTTTGCCCCTCCAGTAACAACATCCCTATCCTGGAGCTCATTCTCTCCTGGATCTCTCAGATGATCTCTTATGAAACAGCAATCTTGGGCGACGTTAACATTGACTGGAGTGCCCTTGACACAGATTCCCCTAACACCTCTATTAACCTCTATGGCTTTTTCTAGCTAATCACTACTCCTACTCATCTAAATAAACACTCCAACTCTGGCCCCACTCTAGACTGGGTTCTCACCTCCAATCCTAATCTCTATCATAACCCCTCCACCCTACCTGATACCCTAAGTGATCACCACCCCATCTTCACATTTAGACACTTCCCGCAACTGCATAAACTCCACCAAAACAAGGACTACCATAAACTCTCTAATTTTAACCTGATACCTTCAACTATTTGCTGTACTCAACCAACTGGTCCTTTCTCTATAACTTCCATCTGGAGGATGCAGTCATGACATTTAACAACATCTTTCTAGACATACTTAACTCCTTGGCCCCATCAGGAAAATAAGAATCGAAAGTCATTTCACTCCCTGATTAACAAAAAACACTTGAGCCTTCATGAACAAGAGAGATTGTGTGTGGAAAAAAATGGAAATATCCAAATCTTCCACTGATCTTCAAAACAGAGAGCTCCATAATCTAACAAAAAAAAGGTCACCCTCAACAAGCAATTTTTTTTTTCAAAGGCCACTAAGCAATCCCCACTCCAACCCCCACAATTTTGGTAATCTGTTAATAAGCTGCTACATCCTGGGTGTCCCTCATCACCCAACCCATGCCCCAATAGGTATTCCTCTGATACTGCTACCTTTCTAAATTTCCTTTTCATTGACTCTATCCATAATCTAACTAAAATGACACTTTTAACCAGCCCACTTCCACTCCATCTACTCAAACAACCTCTTTCTCTTTTAAACCCATCCCTACAACCTATATCAAATCACTTCTTAGCAAACTTATACATGTTCTCCATCAGTTGACAACCTTCCTCCTCAATTCCTAAAACTTGCTGCCAATTCTATCCCTTACCCTATCTCCATATTATTAAATAGTTCCGTCAAAGAAAATACTGTACCTGACATCTGGAAGGTATTTTATGTCATTCTAGTACACAAAGGTGGTATCACAACTGACCCTCAAATTTCAGGCCAATTGACATTCTATCTCCCCTGTCAAAAATTCTAGAAAAACACATTCATAAACAGTTTCTTGATTACCTTCTGCTAGAAAATCTTCTCACCCCTACATAGCATGGTTTTTGCCCAAAAAATACAGCTACTGCTCTGACATCCATCACAAACTCTGTTGCTACCTCTCGTGACAATAATAAGTTAGGCTCCTGTCTATTTTTCGACCTATCCAAAGGCTTCGGTAGTATTTCCCACAGGCTACTTCTACCCAAGCTAACTACCTTTAATGTCTCCAACTCTGTACTTTCTTGGTTCTCCAGCTAACTCTCCAACAGACTCCAAGCAGTTAAGTGGCAATCCAACTTCTCCCGCTTCTTACCTGTATAAACAGGGGTACCCCAAGGCTCCATCCTTGGACCTCTATTATTTAATACCTTCATTAATGACCTCCACTCTTCCTCTCCACTCTCTTCAGTCATACAATATGTTGACTATTCCATAATTATCTCCTGCTCAGACAATATCTCCCATCTTCACACCCTCACCCAAGAGTATCTGCACTCAATTGAAAAATGGCTAACTTCCAACCAACTTCTACTTAACCCTTAGAAAACTAAAATTTTCCTATTCCTCCCTAAATGTCTCCAACATTACAAAGCTACCTTTATCATCTTCTCCCTAAATGACACTATCATCTCTGTTAATGTGAGGTTCAACAGAGATGATAGTGTTATTTATAGTCTCCTCCCTAAATAACACTATCATCTCTGTTGAACCTCACATTAAACTTCTAGGAGTTATCGATGACCAGCTAAATTTCAATCACCATATTCAACGCTACATTAAAAAGACTCATCAAAAGTCAGGCTTGCTATATAGGCATAAGAAATTCCTCACAAATTATTCTAGGTTCTCCCTTGCATAAGCCTTCCTACTCCCCACTCTACTATATGCAGCCAATATTCTTACTCACTTCCAATCCAAACTTATGATTAAATTGGAACTCACTTATAATAAAATTGCAATATTTTCTCCCAATCTCCCTTACCGCTCTCATCACGGCCTAGACTTGAAAAACCTGCAGTGGCTGGAATTTCACCATCAAATCCTACTACTCCAGCTTCTCATGTCTCATTCTGTCTTACGTGAACTCTCCTCCTGCCCCCCTCTCTCTTCCCTAATCCATCCCTACACTACCAGCCATGCCCCCTGTAGCTCTCTACAGCATCTTCTGCAAATATATGTGCCCAAAAAAATATTGGCAAACTCCTCTACAGCTACTCAGTGGCAAATGCATGTAATATACTACCACTTAGTGATAGACTGATCCCAAACCCTAACTCTTTTAAAACAGCTCTAAAGGATACCCTTCATAAGTTATGGTCATGCTTATGCAATCATCCAAATTAATCCTATCTTCCCCTCCTCTTATACTTGCCTAATACTCCTGCAGCAACCATTTATGCTGCCTCTCTGCTATATTTACTAATAGTCAGCTCTTCTTTCAGCCTACAACTTTGCAGACTTGGATAGTGAATTGTGTCTTGGAATTATCTCCTGTATATAGTGTACATTTATAATTTATCTGTACACTTTATTTTTTGCATGCGTGTGACCATTATCTTCATTTTTTCTCTTAATACTGTATGGTACTTTTGAACTTCGATATGTTTTAGGTGGGTCTATATCATGTCACAAAAATGCCAAAACATTGAATGCTGCTGTTTCAGCAACACATAAACAGTGAATGACAACTTCTGTGAATGGCCAGATCACCGATTTTTTTCCTAGGGAAAAAAATTGGGAGGCCAACCACACACGAAATACCATCTCAAATATTACAAAGTGAGGGACTTCACCCCCCCATCTAAATATACCAACTCTGAGATCACGCTACAGTGCGGAAAAGGGCAATTTCACGGTGCCTGCCAAGCAATTTTTTTCCCTATGAAAAAAATCAGTGATCTGGCCATTCACGGATGTTGTACTTCACTGTTTATGTGTCACTGAAATGGTGTTCAGTGTTTTGCCATTTCGGCGACATAATATAAACCCATTTTAAGTCGCTGTATATGTCTACCATGTTTTTTTTCCCCTGACTAATTGTCATATTTAGTTAACTCTAAATGTTATTGTTTCACTCTGTCATTGGATTACTTTTCTTACATATGCTACTTGGAGCTTTAATCCTCAGGCATCCGCTGAAAAAGGGCTTCTACCCAGCTGGACTAACCCAGTTAACAAATGTCAAATAAATAAATAAATAAGTAAATAAATATTCCATTTCAACAAACACCAAAACAAGATTTAGTGGAAAATAGTCTCCAAAAAACAAGTATCAATAATTCCCCAATATACTAAAATATTTCTAGGAGGAAATATTCAACCTAATCCTGACCCTGCCTATCACAATTGAACATTGAGACAATTCATTCCACACACTACACTAACCCCACAACTGTCAAACTTCAATGTGGTGATATAAATGTTAGAAACATAATAAAGAGAACTGCTGAGCTACATACCTGGGTTACACCATATAAACCTGATATTCTTGCTGTAACTGCAACTTGGCTTAAACCTAGCACAAACAACTCTGAAATTACACCTCCCAGCTATAGTATCATTCATAATGACTATATGAAGAACAAAGGTGGTGGTGTTGCTTTAATATTTCTGAAGTACTACATTTCCCCTTACAACAAACCAATACAAACATTCAGTTCAGCAGAGCATTTATTATTTTCCTGAAAATAAACAATTATAAACAAATATGTATTATTACCTTTTACATCCCTGCTGTCAACACTACAGTATACTGGAAGATATCCTACATTGGATATAAATAATAAGTCTATAAGAAAAAATACTACTAGGTGATGTGAATGTCAATTGGTTAGACATAAACTGTAACTACACTACATCTAGTATGAAATTATATGGTTTCACACACCTAATGAATAGCCCCATACATTATAGCAAGACATCAAATTCCCTATTAGATTACATTCTAGTATCAGACCCAAGCAAATACACCACCACAAAGGTACAGTGTCAGTCTCTCTCAGTGATCATGTCCTAGTCTATTCAACCAGACACCTCACACATCCACTTAAACAGCATGTTCATAAAACACCACACAACTTCTCCAAATTTAACCCAGGAATGTTCATTACTACTCTTATCATCTAGTAACTGGAACGTCTTAAAAATCCTGTCCCAGATTATGCTGTAAGTAAAATCAGTACAACATTCCTGGATATCCCAGATAGCCTTGCAACTCCTATAAGGAAGACACTAAAAACAAATAATGTGATTTGGCTATTCTCAGATTAGAATGCTAATGCAGGATGCAGAAAAAAAGCATGGAAAGAATCGCAAGAGTATAAAACACCACAATATCTTAAAACTTCAGAATGCTTTAAAATAATCCCAAAAAGCAAATAAATAAAGACTAAAAACTATACTATAATAACTTTCAGAATAATAGTAAACACAAACCTGAACAATTCTGCACAGCCATTAACGAAATCTTGCATTCTGGCCAAGCTTTCAACCATGACCCCTCTCACAATAACTCATCACTCAAAACCACAATAGAATTCGACTCTAATTTCATAGTTTGTATAGCATCTCTAACCAAGAATTCCCCAGTGTCTAATCCTAGCCATGCCCAGCAGCCAAATGTGACCACATCCACTTTTACCTTCAAACCCATGCCCACATCCTATATAAAACTACTCTTTAATAAACTGAAACCATGATCTACTTCAGCTGATGTCTTTCCAAGTGAGTACCTTAAAATAGCAGCCAATAGCGCTGCCTATCCTGTCTCAGTCATTCTAAATAAGTCAGTCCAGGAATCCCACATTCCCTCTCTCTGGAAAAAGTCACACATTATTCTGCACAAAGGAGGAAATTCAGCAGACATTACTAACATTAGACCTATAGGAATCTTATCCTCCTGTCCAAAATACTTGAAAATTGTATCCAAAAACAATTATCTCCTGCAAGAAGAACTCCTATTGCCCACAAAATGTGGCTTATGTCCTTCCCGCAGTAGGAACACTGCACTTCTAATTTACATGGATACTGTCAATAAAGCTAGAGATAGCACACTAATATCCTCTTTATTTCCAGACTTGTCTAAAGCCTTTGACACAGTTTGTCACAGCAAACTTCTACTTCAGATCTGCTCATTAGGTCTATCAAAACGCACCCTTTGATGGTTCAAAAGTTACCTATCCAATAGGTATCAGTCAGTAAAACGGCACTCCAGCTTCTCTCCATACCTCCTAGTCACCACCAGTGTACAACAAGGCTCTAAATGGGGCCCCCTCCTCTTTAACATTCCAACCACACCTTCAACACTCCACAAAACAGGCCTCCCTAATGCAGTATATAAATGACTCCACACTCATTTGCATATCTGACAACATAATACACCTCCAAAAAATTACTCAGGAAGCTCTAACAGCCACTGAAACATGGGTTTATAACTCACAGCTCATGTTCAACCCTGAAAAAATCTAAGCTACTACTTTTTCCCCAAATCCCTCTGTCATAAAAATAACAAAATTTAAAGTGCTTTTTCTTGATAATGCAGCCATCTAAGTCACTTCATAGAAAATTGTAAAGGATTATAGTGGATGATAATCTTCCATTTGACCAGCATATACAAAATTGCATAGAAAAACTCATCAAAAACTAGGGATGCTTTGCAAAGCCAAAAACTTTCTCACCAGCACAACTAAAACTACGCTTGTCACTACTTATATCCCCTCCACACTTCTTTATGGTGCTCCCATCCTTACTAACCTCCAGGCATCACAAAAGTCAAAACCTGAACAATGCTATAACAACATCACTAAATTTGCAGCAAATAACCCTTTCAGAACTCACCACCGTATAGCACTAAGAAGCCTAAATCTGGTAGAATTACCCTATCAACTAACATATCCAGAACATCTTGCCATGAATAAAATTACCAGCATCCACCTGTTTGTACTGCACTAAATAACATCTTATACAACTATTTTCCCAGCCAGTCATTACAAACCACTGACCAAAACTCCTGTCTGTCCACAAACCTATCAAATTTACTGGCTATTGTCTATACTTGTACAGTGTTTCTAATGCCAGGAATTCCCTTCTTCCTATCCTTCAAAACCATTAGGAAAGACTTCATATCCAAAGGTTGGCTGTGTTCTTGCTCAACACCAGGATAAACTATACCCCTAAATGTGAACAAGTACAAATTCATACTTTACACCTCCTTACTCTCCCTTCTTCACTCCTTACTTTTATTAGTTTCTCTTTCCTGGCTTTCTCTCAAGGTATGCAATATGCCTGCTTTTCTCTCACTTCATATTGCAAATCCTGTTTGAATTATACTAACTTAATTTTAATTCCTCTATAAACTAGCTAAAATTTCTCTAAATGTTAAATCATCATATAACTTGTATCTGTCCTTAACCACTGTTTTTATAGTATGTCTAATTTGGTGTAATTATTTAAACTTTAGATTTTTTTATTAGTTTTGAAAATTGGAAAATTATTGTTCTTAAAATGTTATGTAATACTTTGGAGCTTTTCTCCCTGGGCATCTGATGAAAATGGGCTCCCACCCAGTTAGCCTTTCCAACAATTAAATGTCAATAAAAAAATAAAACAAAATACCTGTTGCTTACAATTCAATTTTTAACTAGTAGTTGATTTAATGTTACATGGGCAAAACATTGGACTATGTTTGGGTTCCCTTTCTTTTCTTAGTGGGTTCATCACTATCAGTTTGTTTCTGTCCCTGCCTGTTTTTCACACAAGCATCCTTAATTATTTAAATGGTTGGAGACTTCTAAATAGGATTGATATCATCCATTATACGTTCTTTACTAAATCTCAAGTGCAATTTTTTAAGTTTGCCATTTCCTTTTGCTGTAATTATGTTGTCATCATGTAAGGTGAGGTTTTTGATTCTAAACTATGTAGTTGCTACTTTTGTTATGTCAGTGGACATATCATATGTTTATTAAGTTTAAAATACTTGCTTTTTATTTACTGTATGCAGTCTAATTGCTTCCTAATTCTGTGCCCGATGGTGGTACATTCTGACGATGCCATGGGGGGGGGCAAAGAATAACTAGCTCAATAACTTGAAGGATTGAATTGAAGGGAGTTCTGCTATGCCAGGAACAGGTATAGAGATTCATTATCATTCTGAGTTAATCAACCTCATTGCCTATTTTTAGTACAGTCTAAATATAACTAAGAACTTGGTAGGACCGCTGAAACCAATGTTCTTCAGTGCAGTGGATGTACCTATATATCAGGTCTGTTATTAATGGCAGTGTGTGCTAGTTCTGATATATGTTCATATATGTATACATGCATACATATACACACACACACACACACACACATATATATATATATATATATATATATATATATATGTGTGTGTGTGTGTGTGTGTGTGTGTGTGTGTGTGTGTATAAGAGCTGCAGGGTCATGAGGCCATCCATTGCAGAAGCTCTGCCTGTAGGGAAATATTGGCATCAAACCTGTATTCTCCCTGTCCAAGATAAGGGATGATGGGCTTGCAGGCTCAGTAGCTACTGAGGAAATTAATCTGTTTTTGAAAACAGGACACTGTAAACCATCCCCAAAGGAGTTTATGGGATGGCTCCCACAACACCTAACCATGCATATGTGAAATCCCAGACTGTCCACTCCAACTCCCAAAACCTGCAGAATAGCTCCTTTTTTATGCTAAACTCTATAGTGCAGGCATTCTGGCTTCCCAACAGTTGCTGCCTGCAGTAATTAGTCCCACATATAACTGGAGCGTCCACATTTTGGAGAAGTCCGATAAGTTCAACGAACACTTTTTTATTATAACAGTAAGCCAGTAGGCTATCATTATAATGATTCATGTACCCCTTAGTTTTCTTCCTTGTAATGATCATTCCATGCCAGACAATTACTTACTACAGTGTTATATCTGTGTTATTACCCTTTATACCAAGTATTCTGCACTGTGATAGGAACGTTATCCTTTTCTAGTTCTCTTTTATTGCTGTCCAATTGGACATAAATGCATTTACATATTTATTGATTTATTGTCCGAGTTCTTGATTCAGTTGTTGATTACACTGCAGTGAATCATTTTATGTGTCTGCTGTGGATTGCAGAAAAAATACCTTTTCCCTATAAACTGTTTATCCCCCCACACACACACATACTGAATCATGGGATTACAGGACACATGACTCAGAATTAGTAAGCACCTAGACTACAAATCAACATATAGCAAATGGAAATGCAAGATTATTAAGTAAAAAAAACTAGTAAATCGCACATACTTTTGAATAAGAAAGCCCACTTTCCATGGCAAGAACACATTGCCTGCAAAAGGAAATGATAACAAAACCATCTTGATCTTTAAAAACAGCAGCATTTCCAGATAAGGGTCAATAACTGGCTTCAGATAACACATGCTCTTTTATCACTTACAGCAAAGCCAGATTTCAGTTTCTTTTCAAATGTCTTGCAGCTAACCTGTTTTCTAAATTAGGACTGCGCAAGTGAGCAGTGCATCAAGCTGTTATTACTTCCTTCAATTTTATTAGGGGTATATTTATAGCAATGTATTTTTAAAAGTATGTCAGACAACTGCTGTTACTCCCTCAATTTTTTTCTAGAGGTATATTAAAACTGCAAAGGGTCTCACTGTGCTACCTCCCCCAGTAATTTCATAATGTCTTGAACTGTAGTAGTCTCGGCCTATTATGCCATCATGTGTTAAATTAGGTAGCAAAGCTGCAGGATATAGTATGGAACCCAACAGTTTGAATTTCTACATGAGATATAGAATACTCCTTGTTTCCAAAGACCCATATTACTTCTGCCTTTCTGTCTACCGTCACATAAACCCTTAATATTTGTGACTGTATTCTCAGAAACTTATAGCTGTTTTATTCCCTTCCTATTTACTGCTGTGCATTTAGCTAACTCAGTAGTTGTACAGAAGTAATATGTAGATTCTACTGCTCCTGTAGTTACTTTGTCTTTTGTCAGTTTCCACTGGTAAATTTTCATTGACAGTTTGTTGGGTAGAAATCATTCTTTTGATAGACACATCATTTATATTTACATTGCCAGAAAACTGGTAAAAAATCACATTTTTTTAGGTACAGCATTCCTATTACTAGTGCCCTGTCTTCCTACATATAAAATATACTATCTCATTTACTGACACATGTTGTTTTCAGAGAGATCTGCATATTCTTAGTTAAATGACTGGATGCTCAGTTATAAACAGTGCATCATTAGTTAGTAACCATATAATTAGCACAACCATTTCATCAGAAGTTTTAGTGTCAATCTAAAAAGCCCGTTTATATAATTTACTTGGGAGCATCTTTTTGAATTTAACAACTTTTGAAATCTGACATTCTACTTTTACTGTTTACTGCTTGTTCATAAGTTTACAGTATGCTGTATGTCAGGCATTTTGACCTTACCATTTTACTTGAATTAAATTACCATTTATTAATTATCATTGCTTTTGTCTCAGAAGACATTCCATACCAAGCTAATAGTTCTCTTTTTAGTTTTTGATAGTCCATATAGTCACCAGTTTTCATGTCAATATATGCCTTATGTGCAGTTTGTATGTTAAGATGACAGACTTTAACCCAATCTGATTAAACCAAAATAATGTGGGTGACACACCTTTCAAAAGGAATTATGTAGGCTTTGATGTCATCATTCCTGCTCAGAATTCTTATTGGTGGGTGGTCTTTGGGCTAGCCAGAGCACTGGCTGGTATATTCTTCTTCTCTTAGAAAGTCATAGTCCTGTCCCAAAAAGCAACTGTATATTAACTCATATATCATACTTGTGTTGGTCTGAGTCAGAGTCTTTATAAATATCTCCATTTGATTTGGCAAAGTGTAGCAGTTCACTTGTAAAATGAAAGCCAGTTTTCCCTCTCTCTCTTTTTAGGGAAGGCTGCACAGAAAAATTACCAACAATTCTTTCCCTTGTCAGGTAGGATAATTAATTCAAAATGATTTGTACTTGTGGGCTACAATGCAGAAATAAAAAAAGAAAGAAAAACACAGTGTAATTTGACATATATCAACTTAATTGTGCTCAGCAAAACTACCAATGTAGCAACTGCAATATACTGCTGACAGTTTCTTTATTTCAACTGTAGTTTAATTACAGTGAAAAAGTTAAACTAAAGTTAGTTTTCAACTTGAAAGAAAGCAAGCACACTTATATTTAACATAGTTCTTATTAATTACTGTTCTGTGCTTGTTAGTCTATGTTAAAGTCTTTAAGTGAAATACAAAATCCCGTACAATTCAAAGGCTTGGTATGGGGGCCCTAATCCTGTTGACTTGCAGTCCTCAAATACATCCACAGTTATGGTTTTGCTACTCCTAGAACCATACCTCACAACCTCTTAGAGCAAGAAATCTGGACAGATGCATAAATAAAAGTGGGACAGAGGCCCAAAAATAGGGACAGTTTTTTAAATACTGCTCTTAAAAACTTACAAAGTTGATAGAATAGTAGGTTTTGCATTAGCATGAATTTCCTGAAGGTATGAATTCTGAAACTCAAATGTCTGTCATTTTTTCTAACTTCATTCTTTAATGATTTGCCACTAATTTACCAGAAAAGCATAATTTTATGAAAAATTAACCAAAATATGAAGAAAAAATCTGGACATTCTGGGAAAATCTGTACAGTTGAGAGGTATGCCTAGAACATATCCACAGTTTGTCTGTTGATAATAAATGAGTGGACTCACATGACTTCCAGTATTTCTCCCTGCATTTCCAGAATGTCTTCAGTCTTCCCTCTTAGCCTTGTAATACTTTTCTTTAGAAGGAAAAGACTTCTAATATTACTGGCTTCCAGATTTTCTTTTAACAGCATTTCTCCAAATGATTCACATTACACTATACAAGTATAGGATTATATAACATTAACATGTCTCCCGCACATCACCCCTGATTTTTACAATAGTATATTATGTAGGTAGAGGGGCGGCCATGGTGGTGCAGTGGTTAGCATTGTCACCTCCCAGCAAGAGGTTCTCTGGTTTGATCCTCAGCTGGGGTGCCTTCTGTGCAGAGTCTGCATGTCCTCCCTGTGGTCACGTGGGTTTCCTCCAGGTGCTCCAGTTTCCTCACACATCCCAAATACATGCTGTAGGTGGATTGGACACTCCAAATTGGCCCTAGGTGTGAGTGTGGGTGTGTGCCTTCAGTGGAAGGTTGGGTGCCAGGCTGGCAACTTGACACTCTAAAACTCTACTGCCAATCATGAGCAGACAGGTGATATGCTGTGGCAACCCCTAACTGGGAAAAGCTGAAAGCAGAAGAAGAGAACATCAAAACATTTCCTTCTTATCAAGCTGACACCTCCCATGTCCTCAGACTCGGTTCACCTGTGTGTGAGAACAGGTGCTGCTGACACTAGAGCTTACAAAATAGTCCAAAAACTTTAGATGTTAATTCATCTCCTAGGTGCTGCTGACACTAGAGCTTACAAAATAGTCCAAAAACTTTAGATGTTAATTCATCTCCTAGGTGCTGCTGACACTAGAGCTTACAAAATAGTCCAAAAACTTTAGATGTTAATTCATCTCCTAGGTGGAGAACTACATATGCTGCAACAACCCATTAATTTTAATGGGTTTCTTGAGACTTTGGAATGTTACATAGTTGCTTATCAGTGTAAATTTTTGAAGTGTTGTAGTGTGGGAATTCTGATTCACATCTTAGAATTGTGGGCAGGGTTTCAAGAATTCTCATTAACCTATGAGGTTTGAAGACTCCCAGAGCCCATGTTACAGACTCAGGATAACTCATGCATG
Source organism: Protopterus annectens (assembly GCF_019279795.1). Taxonomy (NCBI): domain Eukaryota; kingdom Metazoa; phylum Chordata; order Ceratodontiformes; family Protopteridae; genus Protopterus; species Protopterus annectens. The sequence goes on along the minus strand of NC_056725.1, from coordinate 232,178,704 downwards.
AGTAGTTTTGGAATCCCACAGTCAGTCAGAAGAATACATAATGAAGCTGGCACTCTGAGATGGAAATGAAGGTGGGGCACATGTCTAACACATAGTTTACATAGTCATAGTATGGCAAACAAACTGTATGTTGCCATTATGGTGGTTTGGAAAATGCAGGCCTACTGACTGGGGGAAGCAATCTGAGTTGCTCCCTTATAAAACACTATAAAGTCAATTATCAGTATTAAAGAACAATTTCCTTCTTCTACAGCTTTCAGTTTATTGACCCTTTGTTGCTACTCATACAGACCAAACATTACTTTCTGCAAAATGTGCAAGAAGTGGTATTTGCTCATAATGCATAGTCCTGCTAAGCATGGCACTTGTTCTATGAAGTTTCTGTAACTGATTAAGATGCACAGTCCCTAAAAGACTACTACTGAGGGCTCTTCCAATACTTATGTACAGACTCAGGTAGCTTTTTTGGACAACCTACACAATTAGTACAGAAATTGTACTTTGTTGTTTTACTATGCTTATGGATCTAGTACCAATCCTTTTTAAAAAGCATACAGTTATCAACAACGTGGGGCATAGTTTTCATCAAACTAAGCATAATTAACTGTTGTGATGCTGTACCACTCCTGATGTTTGTTTGTGTCTTTCGGATTTTCCCGGTTAGGGGTCGCCACAACGGAACTCCAGTCTGCTAATGATTGGTAGTTGATTTTTACGTGCCGAGTTACCAGCCCTGATACACAACCTTCAACGAAGGTACGCCCATTCACGCATGTCTCCACGCAGAAGATGCTCTAGCTGTGAATCAAACCAGACAGCGTCTTACTGTGAGGTGACAACGCTACCGCAGCACCACCACCGTGAAGATGCTGCACCATTCCTGATATATTTTTTAAATGTTGATGATTTTGTATGCTTCCATGTATGTTAGCTATCTTGCTGATATGCAGTATGTAAAACTGTTTGCCTTTACATGATGCATTTGCGTTTGAGTGTGAACACAGATTTTTCACAAGTACTAGTGCAAGGAATGTTGGTCCAGATGACATACCAGTGGAAGCATGGAGGTGTTTAGGAGAAATGGCATTGGAGTTTTTAACCAGATTGTTTAAGGAAATCTTGAAAAGTGACAGGGTGCCTGAGGAGTGGAGAAAAAGTGTTTTGGTACCAAGGTTTAAGAATAAGGGTGATGTGCAGAACTGTAGTAACTACAAAGGGATAAAATTGATCACTCACAGCATGAAGTTATGGGAAAGAGTAGTGGACGCTAGGTTAAGAAGAAAGGTAATGATTAGTGATCAGAAGTATGGTTTCATGCTGGGAAAGAGCACTACAGATGTGATGTTTGCTCTGAGAATGTTGATGGAGAAATATAGAGAAGGTCAGAAGGAGTTGCATTATGTCTTTATGGACTTAGAGAAAGCATATGACAGGGCATCTAAACAGGAGTTGTGGTATTGCATGAGGAAGTCAGGAGTGGCAGAGAAGTATGTAAGAGTGGTACAGGATATGTATGACGCTAGTGTGACAGAGGTGAGGTCTGCAGTGGGAGTGACGGGTACATTGCTCATAATGCATAGTCCTGCTAAGCATGGCACTTGTTCTATGAAGTTTCTGTAACTGATTAAGATGCACAGTCCCTAAAAGACTACTACTGAGGGCTCTTCCAATACTTTATGTACAGACTCAGGTTGCAGGCTGTACATAAGATGTTAATTCATCTCCTAGGTGCTGCTGACACTAGAGCTTACAAAACAGTCCAAAAACTTTAGATGTTAATTCATCAAGTGGGATTACATCAAGGATCAGCTCTGAGCCCTTTCTTATTTGCAATGGTGATGGACAGGTTGACAGACGAGATCAGACAGGAGTCTCCTTGGACTATGATGTTTGCAGATGACATTGTGATCTGTAGTGAGAGTAGGGAACAGGTGGAGGAGACCCTGGAGAGGTGGAGATATGGCCTAGAGAAGAGTGGAATGAAGGTTAACATGACTAAGACAGAATATATGTGTGTGAATGAGAGGGAGGGTAGAGGAATGGTGAGGATGCAGGGAGTAGAGTTGATGAAGGTGGATGAGTTTAAGTACTTGGGATCAACAGTTCAGAGTAATGGTGAGTGTGGAAGAGAGGTGAAGAAGAGAGTACAGGCAGGATGGAATGGGTGGAGAACAGTGTCAGGAGTGATTTGTGACAGGCTGGTACCAGTAAGAGTGAAAGGGAAAGTCTTCAAGAGGGTAGTGAAACCAGCTATGTTATATGGGTTGGAGATGGTGGCATTGACAGAAAGGTAGGAGTCAGAGCTGGACATGGCAGAATGAAAGATGTTAAGATTTGTACTGGGTGTGATGAGGATGGACAGGATTAGGAATCAGTATATTAGAGGGTCAGCTCAGGTTGTACTGGTTGGAGACAAAGGCAGAGAGGTGACCCCTATTGGGAACAGCCAAAAGAAGAAGGGTAAGGAATGAAAAAAAAACATCCTTGAGAAAGGAGCAAAGAGTAGCATAACGTATATATAGCTGCAGGTATTTCCAGAACGGGTTTTAATGGATCTGAAATTTTTCTTCTCATAAGGAAGTGAAGTCAGTGTGACTTGCATTCAACATTTTATATTACAACCTTAACACCAAAATTACCCTTCTGTTCTCACTCTTCCAATATAAACTATTGCACCTATGCATACCTTCCAGTGACTCTGTAATATAAGAAAATGACAGTGCACTACATTTTTTCTGTACTATGATGGCCTTATGTGCACACTTATGTGTGTACATAAAAGGATGCAGCTTAATTTCTGGCCATACTGCCAACATACCAATGTACATTGTGATAAGAAATTGTCTAAGAGGTAAACTTCTTGCCTAACCCAAAGTGAGATTAGCATGGTCTACTGAGGCAGAGTTTTGAGGAGTAAATGTATGAGCAAATGCACCTAAGTCAAACATTCCCAAACCGCAGTTATTGCTGGGTAACAGCACGGTGTGACTGCTTATCTTCCTTCTGTGACTGTTTCATATAAGCTGAATAAATAGGTTTTGACATTTCCTGATATTCACAAATGTTGGGAGAATGTGAAGGCAATAGAAAAAACTTGGAGGCAAAGATAATTTTCAGAGCACTCATTGTCTCTAGGACAAACAATTCAAAAGTTGATCTGATAAAGTCCAGTTACAGAAAAAAACGATGATTAAAAGTTGAGTTATTCCAGTGTCTAAGTCTGATCAAGTTATTCTTCAGTACTTTTATAGAAGAGGAATTAACATCTAAAGATCTGGACTATTTGTTACTGTTGCTTTTAATTCTAAGTTCATGAGATTTTATTTTTCATTTTTCTCAAATAAGGAGATGAAGGCAGTCTACTATTTTCATTCTGGGGGCAGTTATCTCCTCATGTTTCTGCTGTGGTTTAGAACCGACAAGTGGAGAAGTCACCAACTGTACAAGTGGGAAAACTGTTCCCTGAAGTGCTTATAATTTAGAATAAGCACAACAGAAGGCTGAATCTCTAAATACATTTGCTGGCAATGGAACCCAATTTTGGAACAGAAAGTGGCATTTTCTTTAATTCTAATTCTGATACGTTGAGAAAAAAAGAGATCTGTCTAAGCATTCATTTTAAAGCACAAAGTAAAACTTCCATTGTTCATCTAATAAAACAAAGGAATCATCATCTAGGTTTATTTATCCACAACCATCCTAATAAAAAATTTCATTTAAGAATAACAAACATTTCTAGAACCTCTTAACTCACTGGGAGGGGCATGCTGCAAGGAAGAATAGTGAGGGGCAAGCTGGCATCCTGGATAGTGCACTTTGTTAAGGGAATATGTGGTGAGATACTTAGATTATTCAAAGTGAACACTGAAAGGATGCTGTTCTGCACTTTAACTGCTGTCATGAAGGAGGGTGTGAGGCCATAGGTTGCCATTGCAACCCTCAAAATGTCCAAGCAAATAGAGTAAAAAGCCTTCTCAGTATTTGTGAAGATAACCAAGTACAGGTGTGTACACTTACCATAAATGTAGATGTTCGAGTGTATTCACTGTTGCAGTCTTTTCTTGCCGGTCGACAGTTTTCATGGCAGGAAATCCCAACTGTCAGGACTGCAACAGTGAAATATGAAGAACGTCGACTAGTTATCTTTATGACTGGGCTGATTCATACAGGGTGTCGACAGCTCAAGATGACTGCAACTTGACTTTTCCTTTATAATTCCACACCCTTAAAATAATGTCATGGCAGGTAAGGAGTGATGAATTACACATGACTGCAATGTATTATAGGCAATGAAAAGCAGGTTACCTCTTTACAGGCACGACTTCTTAATTCTTTTGTAGTTTTACTACTACATCATTACATGTTCAGTTTCAATGTGCAAGAAGTAGGTGAGCCCTCTTTCAATGAGCTAAGTAATTTGCTCCTGCTTAAGTGTGAAAATACATCAGCCTCTACATTAATTAAGATAGGGAGGCATTAGGGATTCACTCTTTCATTACACCAGGGTAGTGGTAAGAAAAATATATTTCGACTATCCTTAAAAACAAATTAAAATGCTAGAACAAGACATTGTTTTTGCACCAAAAATCTGCATAATTTGGTATTGTACATGCTAAGGAGGTTATATCCAACTCCAAAAGTTTGATACTTAAACTTGCTCTGAAACATGACCAATACACCTCAAATATTAATCTAGAAATTTCATTAGTTTTCTAAAATATGTATGCTGCCCCCTCCCAATAAATATGAGAAGGTTATTTAACTAAGACAGTATGATTAGTTCAGATTCTGTTGTAAGTAAAAAGCACCTCCTTGACCTTATAGTAAGTTTCACTGTAGTTCTCTACCAGCCCTCTCACTTTATTTTCTAAAAGTTTAATTTAGGTGTTTGAGTTGGCATGTACTACAGTTTTGATACGGTGTACCAAGGTTTATGCACTCATTTAAACCTATCCCACTAAGTGACATACTGTCTAAGAGATTTAGGAAGAAGTAATACTAAATACTGTTTTTCAGAAACTGGAGAATATCTGCCTCCTTTAGAATCAAAGGGTCTGTCATCTAATTTTCTGTCTGCTTGGACTTGGAGGACAGGAAACATCATGTCAATACAACCTCATGGTTGGATATAGGCAAACGATACTTTGTCAGTTACGGCAGGTTTTCTTGGACATGCTGCCAGACTTAAGAAGTAATAATAGCAGCTTCCATGGGATAAGGACAAGATAACGAAAGTATACCCCTGAGTCCAAAGGATGTATTCTTTGAAAGATATATAATATTAAATGACCTTTGAGCAATTACAAAATGACTTTCTGATGACTGTCATGATTTTCTGATGAAAACATATTCCAAAACTAAGGGTGGGATTCTGACATGTATTATACCCTTCTACTCCAACTTTTGGTGCACTTACAGAAGAATGTAATATTCTGAAGTTTTTAAAGGAGCAATGTAACAAACATAGCATTCATATGTAATATGCCTGGAAATTGTAACATTCACTATTTAGACTTTCTTCAGATTGTGGTTTCTGGTTACACACACACACACACACACATACATATATATATATATATATATATATATATACGTATATGCATTTGAATGTGGATGTGTGTGTGTGTGTGTGTGTGTGTGTGTGTGTGTGTGTGTGTGTATTGGCATGTGAGGTTTTTTTTGTTGTTTTTTTTTAATATACCCTTATATCTATCTGTTTATATATATATATATATATATATATATATATATATATATATATATATATGTATTTATATGTGTGAGGCTAAATAAACTATCTTAAAAGAACAAGTCAAAACTTATGTGAACAAAAAAATTCTAGGATCGATGAAAAAAAGAATTGAGGCCAATAAGTTTTCTTTGATTTGAGCACATTCATTCACTTCTTTTGCTTAGTTGATTGAACTTCATCGAAATGGATTACAGCGTTTCACTTAGGTTAATATATTTAGTATAAAGTGCAGCTAGAACCAATAAGGACTAAACACCTGTGGTGCATCACTTCTTATGTATACCATTTGAGAACACAATGGATGTTAAGATTCCTGTTAAGGCCTGGAAGTGTATTTGCTTTTAGGAGAATTTGCCATCGCAATTCTTTTACATCTAGGAGTGAGTTTACATCTCCTATGAATGAGGGTGATCCCTCCAGTATTTGGAATTTGAAATTTGAGACGTTGGGACAGTTCTTGCTGTGCTTGGCCAGTGTGTTTTTTTCATCTTAGGTGACCATTAACAAGAATTATTGTCAATGAATATTCCTTTACATACAATGGCTTCTAAAGGAAAACTCACAAATATAGACAGTATCATATTATAAGATAGCATCTTCCTTGCAAATCTTCAACTTCAGCATATGCATGGCAGGAGTACTGCAGTCACGTACACACTGAAGACAGACATATGTGAGCATCTCATAATAATATAGACATATATGACATATTGGCTGTCATAGTTTGCTGTTCACCATGTATATCACTAATGGACCTCATTAGCATGTGACGTGGCAAAATTTTGGGGAATGATAGTACACACACCACCAATGTCTGACAACCCTTGCTGAGTCCAAAATATGTGCCAAAATGCATAAATCTTGCAGAAGCCAATTCCACTGGTGTAGAGGGAAACAATCCTTACCACAACCCAGGGAGCCTTCTCTTTTTGTAAGAGCTACTTGGGAGGAGTGTAGAGTAATGAGGTTGTACCTGTGCATCCCTCTTCAGAGGAGGCATAAAGGTAATGTGATGGTGCGAGACAAGCAATTTTTGAAGCTTCACTGATGCCCAGAGTTCTAAAGAGCAGGCAGAATGTACAAACTATGAGGTTGAGTCATAACTTTATGAGAGGTAGTGGACACACCTAAAGAGATGCTTATGCCTGACAGATCACAATAGTCTTCTAAATATTGACAGAATACATGGAGGTTGATTTTCCTAGTTGTGTGTCAAGCCATCCTCTATAAGCAGCAATGTTAACTCTCACTTGCCATCTTATCCTGCACACTGTGTTCATCAGTTCATACCAACTTGTGAGCCTGGCGGGTTACACATTTTAATGATGGTGCGTCACAGAGATGATGTATCTGGAGAGCCACACTTCCTCAGAAGTCATCAGATCTTGCAGATCTGCAAAAAAGAAAACAGTCTTGTATATATGATCATGTGTATGATGCACATAGTATTATCAGAGTGAGAAATGAGCAGAGTTGCAGATGTGTTTGTGCTTATCAGTTATGTTTTAATACTGCAGTCAGTGTACAGTGTAGTACAATTGTACATATATAAATATATACAGATTATATAGACTATTATTTGGCAGTCTGAGCAGTATGACCATATGTTTGTACAAGATTCAACAATGTGATTCATTGTGTAACATAGTTGATACTGTTTCACACAAATTAGTAATGCAATTGCTGTGACTACAAGTTAACTGCAATAATATGCTCAGATACCAGTCTTAAGCAGTATTAGTAGCTGTAGTAACCAGTATCTTATATCATTATAAAAGGTGTTGTCATGCTAGGATAATATAGTTATATGAGTAAGAAACGTAACCCTTGGGAAAGACAAGTAGATTCCATATCCTTACATTTGCGCCCACCTCATCTGTGCTAGGACCACAAATCAAACCACCAGTAGCCTGGGTCATAGTCAGAGCTGCCTCACTCTAAACTGCACAGTAGAGAACTTCTGATTATTTATCCCTCCATTATGAATCAGTATCAAGTTAACTTTGAAATGACCTGTTACACTGATTCGTCTTCTCATTGTCCACTGCTATCTTTGGTAATGCACAGGTGAGACTTGCTGATATTCCTTATGTGGTGATGGCTCTAGGATCCTTTGCTTGTCAGGGCACAATATGGGCACAGTAGCTAGATAGTGGAGACAAAAAAGCATGTGAAAGACACATAGACATACACCTGTATCATCCACCTCTGTACTAGCCAAGCATGTTTTTCTTCACAAGATAATATTCCTGTAACCAAATGAGCTACTACTGTAACTTTCTTAGAATAGTATGTCATGACCTTCAGTTACTGCATAATCCACTTAGTTGGCAATTCCAGATGAAATGAATCAAACATTCTAACAAAGTAGACTGACAGAAACTTAAACTTGACTTTTATTGATCTAGATCTATGCATACAAATAAGTGTCATTCTTATTTACTAAAATTCCTGCCCCTTCACATTCAGATCACCAATACCCATAATAAATCACTCCCTTGCCACAATCACAACCCACCACTGCCACCAAACAAAGGTGAGCTCAAAAGTGTAGGTATTGTTTACTTAAAAAAGGACCTTTGGCACTTTAAATTACTTCACAAAAAATGAGCTGTGCTTATTTGGTATCCTCATGACAGCATGTCACAAGCCAACCAATTATCTAAATTACTGACCTTATACAATTGAAGTCTACAAGGCAATCCCTACAGAACTACCACTGGAAGTTCCTGAGAGATAGGGCCTTGGAGTTTTAGGTCTATGCAATATATTAAAAAGAAGTTTTGTACTCACCATAACGTTCCATATTTGTTGTCCTTGATCTCACCTTCCTTCTTGCTGGTTGATTGGGTTTGGAGCCAGTCCTAGGCAGTGGAGGCTGATGACTTCAAATCAAGGGGGGGGGGCTACAGGAGACACCATATTGGTGGGGTGGAGCCAACTAGAAATGGGTGGGGTTAACTTCACAGAGTGGGGCTAAGATACAGTGTGGTCAGCACTGATCGAGCTTACAATTTTACATAAAATAACTGCTCAATCATTATTGCACATGCTGAATAGTCTACCAAATACTAGACTAAATCACATTTTAGAGCTAATGAGGTGTTTAGGTTATGCTATAACAGCACAAAATCTAAACATCTCTGAACAGTAAAAAAGTGGTTGGTCTTGACTGCATGAAACTATTACGAGTACACATGATGTAGTAAACACACATTGTACCGTATCAGGTAATCTGCATTTTGTACAGTGCCAAGTGAAGAGTAAGGAGATTTGGAAATCCCACTGTACTATCTTCATTTATTATTCACAATTCAAGGTCACTCCAATGCCTAATGTGCCAATAGTTCTGAGAGACACTGACACAAGCTTGTATGACAGTTGACTTTATCAAAATACTCACTAATCTTGCAAAGCCAGAATTACAACAGTAAACAGTAGCGCCAGTCAACCCATTTCATTCACAAACAGCCCCCCCCATTACCGAACAAAAGAATCTGCTTTGACCCTGCTAAGATTAAATTAACATACTTTATACTTGTATTTATTTTATTTAGTTGACAGAAACATTAGTCACAACTTAAGTGTACCAGCTCGCCTTAATTACACAAATACACATTTCATTTTATTTATTTTACTTTTGTCTACCCAGGTTTGTCCAACTATCTTTAGTAAAAAAAAAACTTTTCAGCATATGTCCGGGGAGAAAAACTCTAACATATTGCAAACATTTTTAAGCAGACATTCTGTATATACATGAACAGATATGAAATAACATACATTAAGAATGACTAATACATTTGATAATTAGATTGCATTCTTCTGAGAGTACACACAACTATTACAGTCTTGCAAAGCTGGAATTACAAGAACAGTAAACAGCAGGCCTAGTTGCTTCATTCACACATAGCCACAGTCCCTATTGCCCACCCCAACAGTATTTGATTTGATCTTGTGAGGTTAAAGACAAAAAAGGTATAAAAAAAAAAAACAACACGGTTATTAATATATGTGCTTTTTCTCATACACAATAGCAAGAATTAAGAGTTTGTGGTCGATCATATTTCACTCAAATGCACATTACTCTTTCAAAGCAAGTCAGAAGTACAACAGTAAGGCCAGTCATTTTGTACACACATACTAGGCATAGCCCCCAGCCAAATTGCCTACCCACAATATCTGCTTTGAGCCTACAAGACTTAAAATAATGAAAAGAGAAGACAATGGTTACATTACTGTATTTCTTTAGCATCACAAATTTAAGAACCTGTAGGTGATCTTACTTCAGTTCCCTCATACACACTTTAGTCATGCAAGGCTAAAGTTTCAACAACAAAACATCCACACACCGTCCTAATCTATCCTGACTGACCCTGCAAAAAGATAAAGTTAAAAAGAAACAAAAAAAAAACCCAGTTCATCCACAAATAGCCCCCAAAACACATTGCTTACCTAATATCTGTTTGACTCCTGCCAAGACATTCACAGTCAAGCAGCCTCCAAAGCACACTGCCTCTTTAGTATCTGGTTAAACCTGCCAGGATATTATATTAAAAAATAATGTCATCAACAGCCCCCAAAGCACACAGACCCCTACTACCTGGTTGACCCTGCCAGCGTATTATATTAAAAAGAAAGTCATAAAAAGCCCCCAAAACACACAGAACCCTAGGCTGAGCCTGAAAATGATGCTGAAAAATTATGGCAAACCCTATGATCTACATAGTAGAGCAAGACTGGTATGCTTGTGTCCTAACATCCAACATTTGACGGACAGCAAAGTAATGAAACGGTATCAGGCTGCTACCAACTAGGGGTGCTAAAAAATAATAGCCCACTGAATGATCTTTATTATCATATAAATACTTTTAATCAACATAAATTTCAGAACTTGGCTGGAATAGTTACCTGTTGTTTACTCTTCGGGACAAGGAGTTAAGACAAAAAAAAAAGCAGAGAGACAGAGGGGGTCTTGAGCTAATGGTGATGTCATAACATATATATGTATGACAGACAACACTTGTTGGCCTTAGTGTCACTTTTGCTCTGTACATTATAACCAGCCATGATAATAGTTAATAATACTGAGTTCAAGCATAAGACAGAGAATTAACTTTTACCATTCATATATTTGCATCTAAATTTGACATAATTACTACTAAATCCCTATTAATTGAGTCTCACAAAACCATACAGAGCAGAAATGTCTTGCACTCTGTGACCTTTTTTTGCAAAAACATAATTAATGCTTCAGATAATCCTGGACAGGGTTCATACTGCCTTCCCTGCAGTTCACATCTGTATATATTTTGCAGGCTTTCTCTCGCTTGTTCTCTCCCTTGGGACATACAACACTATGTAAAATTTAGCAGTGGGAGTTTTCTCCATACTTATGAAGCATTTATTTACTGTCTAGACCCACATTATGTACCTATTGTATTTTTAGAAGCCCAAAAGTTTGACATGTTATGCCAAAACCACCACTCTCTTTACAGAAGGCCATAACACAAACATTTGCAGCGAAGTTACTAACAAGTTAGAGTGAAGATACAGTAAAAGCAAACAACAGGTATACTACATTATTTTGAAAAGAAACAGCCCATTGAAATTTTCCTGTCAGTCAAATTGAATCACTTAGACGCACACCCAGTCTGCAAAATATTGTCTTTTTAAAAATAAAATGACTTTTGCTTCAACAGCTCCCAGTAACACTCAATGTCATGGCCTTAGTAACTAGCTGGGCTAATTAGAAGGTAATTATTTTTGCAACTAGACACCTGGCCTGTGTTATTATGGATCAGTTCCTAGAAAGGCTGAGTATGACAAAAGTTGGTTAGTTACTTACTCCTCTCCATCCAGTAGCCCTTCTTCTGTCATTACTAATGTTATTATGTTAGTCTCAACTCCAAAGTCAGCCACCATCCAATTGAAGTTACAAACTCCGAACTCCATCTAAACCAAAGTAAGTACTGTTACTGACTGTCTCTCACTCTTTCCCAGCCCAAAAAGTGCAGGAAGAGACCGAGAACTAATCAGTAGCCTTCCAGCCATTCACGTCATGTAGGTGACTGCAGACGTGGCAGCCCAATCTCCTTCCAGTTTAATGTGGTTACAAACCACATAGACTTCTGGGCATCACACCGATCTGTTCTCTTCTTAATCCAGACTGCTTTTACAGCAGTCTGGATTTACAAATATTAGTTTTTTTTTTAAACCCAGAACTCGCTGAACATGTGCGGTTCAATTTCCAGGACTTTAACAGACTCACAAACAGCCATAGCTAAGCAGACAGTGAGTATACAATAGTATAGTACACTAAATATTTTATTTCTTTAAATATTTCTTTTTTTTTCTCTTCACAGCTGGGGGGGCTGCAGTCCTGCAGTCCAATGGCACAAGCCACCACTGATCCTCGGCTCTGACTCAGCCGTATACTATAGCTCGAGAGCTGTTACTGGCTCAAGGCTAGCCCCTATCCCAGCATGCCTAGTGGAAGTTACCCTAGATCTTGTTTGTGATAACTCAAACACTAGACTATGCAAGTAAAAACTAATAGATTTTTACATACAAGAGAACACTTGAGTATAAAGGTGTAAATAATCACAAAGGGATAGAAAGGGAGTCTAGGTGTAACTAACTGGTATGGTAAAGGGAAACTCAGCCAGTGTAGCCAATGAAAGCAACTCTTCTCAATCCTCCAGGAAGGGGGAAGGAGGGTAAGACGCAAGAAGGAAGGTGAGATCAAGGACAACATTATGGTAAGTACATAATTTCTTTATGTTTTGTTGTCCCTATCTCACCTTTGTTCTTGCTGGTTGGAATCATGTCCCCAGCACCTGTTTCTTGTGTGGCTCACTTTAAAAGACTGTGGAACCAAAGGATGCTCTGTTCCGAGAGGACACATCTACTTTGTAAGGAGTGATAAAGGTATGAGGATCAGCCCATGTAGCTGCCGCACAGATCGAATCTAAAGACAGTTTGGCTTGAAAGGCAATAGAGGTAGCCAAGGCCCTAGCTGAGTGGCCTCTAACTTTCCCTGGAAGTTTTTTTTCCGTAAATCGTAGACGTAGGTGATGGTGTCTGAAAGCCACTTAGATAAGGTCACTTTTGAGACTGAATAACCTTTTCTATTCTCTGCAAAGGATATAAACAATTGGTTGAATTTTCTGATGTCCTTGGTCCTGTGTAAATGAAAACATAACTGTCTTTGAAAGTCCAATTGATGGAGCTTATACTCTGCCTTGCTGCCATGATTGGGGAAGTATACAGGAAGCTCTATGGATTGCTTCAAGTTGTACTCTGAACACACCTTTGGTAAGAAGGAGGGATTGGTTGTGAGAGAGACTCTATCTTTGTGGAAAATTAAGTACGGAGGATGAATTGGTAAGACCTGTAATTCTGAAACCCTCCTAGAAGAGGTAATGGCAGTCAAAAAAAGGGTCTTCCATGTCAAAAATGTTAAGGGACAAGTAGCAGCTTGCTCAAAGCGGGGAAGAATCAGAGCCGCTAAAACTAAATTTAGGTCCCAGGAGGGGAGAGGTTCTCTTACTGGAGGTCTTAAGAGGATAGTGCCTCTTAGGAATGCTTTGCATAGCTTATGTGACATCACGTTAGACCCCATTTCTCCCATATGAAAATTAGAAATGGCAGCCAGCTGAACCCGGATAGTGGCTGCAGCTGATCCTCACTCAAAAGTTTCAGCAAGAAATTCAAGAATCTTTGAAATGGATGCAGTAAAGGGATCAATCTCATTCTTGTGTGCCCAAAAAGAGAACCTCTTCCAGTTACTAGCATAAAGTTTCCTGGAAGTGGGTTTGTGGGAGGAAATCAAAATGTGTTGAACTGCCAGGAAAATATCAGGATCCTGGCTAAGACTGAAAGTGGAGAAACCAAGCTGTCAGCTTGAGAGTTTGGATAGAAGGGTGGAGCACACCCGACTGATGCATCAGGAGATCTGGAACTGGGTCTAGGATCCAGGGTTCCCCCTGTAGATGAGGCCAAAGGAATGGGAACCATATCTGATGAGGCCAGTAAGGGCAATAAGGATTATTTTGTATCCCAGTGACTTTGCTTTCTGAGGAACCTTGGGGATCACGGGGAATGGTGGAAAGGCATAAAGCAGTCCCGGGAGTCAATCGTGAACAAATGCATCCCTGGCTGACTGTCCTGGTGGATGGACTATGGCAAAGTAGCTGCTGCATTTATTGTTGAGGGGGTGGCAAAAAGATTGCAGCATGGCTGGCCCCATTTACGAAAAATCAAGTTTGCAATTTCCTGTTTCAGAGACCACTCATGAGGCATCAGAATTGCCCTGCTGAGCTTGTCTGCTATCACGATGGATTTCCCCGGAATGTGCATTGTGATCAGAAAACATTGGGAAGACATTGCCCATTGCCATACTCATAGAGCCTCCTGACACTCCTGACACAAGGGATAAAACCTGGTTCCGAACTGTTTGTTGATGTACCATAATACCAACATATTGTCTGTTTGAATTGCTATAGTCCCTGTAGGTAGAGAGTCTTGAAATTCTTGCAATGCCAGAAGCACTGTTCTCATCTCTAGGACATTGATGTGCAAGTGGTACTTGTGTTGCTGCCAAGTCCCTTGAACTGTCTGTCCCAGATAATGCCCCCCACCCTATCTGGGAAGTGTCCATGGTCACTGTGGCTACAGGTTTGGGGGTTAGAAATGGCCTGGCTATTGTCACCAGAGGGAAGTGAAGCCACCATTCTAGATTCTTCTTGCAGGACTCCATGATTAAAATCTGATCTGACATTGGTAAATCCTGGAATAACCACTGAGCAAAAAGGAGCTACTGCAGAATTCTCATGTGGAAACATGCCATAGGGACCAGAGTAATTGCTGCAGCCATTGAACCCAAGACTTTGAGGACAAATCTTGCCTGAATTCTCTTTTTCGCCATGAGGATTGAAACTTGACGATAATTGGTTGACACCCTTTCCTGAGGCAGCTTTGCTATCATGGCCCTTGTATCTAAATCTGCCCGTATAAATGTAATATATTAACAAGGCAACAAGGCAGACTTTTCGTAGTTTATGGTGATGCCTAGTTGTGAACAAGTGTGGATTGTGGAGTCCCTTGCCTTGATTAGCTGATGTTCGGAGGTGGCAGTAAGGATCCAGTCATCTAGATATGGAAACACCCAGAATCCTAGATGCCTCAGGTGAGCCGTAACTACTGCCATGCATTTGGGGAACACCCTGTGGGCTGTGGAGAGACCAAAGGGGAGAGCTCTGAACTGGTAATGACAGGCTCCCAGCCAGAAGTGTAGATATCTCCTGAATCCCCTGTCCATTTTTATGTGGTAGTATGCATCCTGGAGATTGATAGAGCACATCCAATTGTCCTGACCCAAAAAAGGAAGAATGAACTGTAGTGTTACCATCCAGAACTTTGTTTTCTTGACCAATTTGTTCAGTCTCCTGAGATCCAAAATGGGCCTCCAGTCCCCTGTCTTTTTTTGAACTAAAAAGAACCTTGAGTAAGTTCCAGATTCGATTTGGTCTGTGGGGAATTCCTAGATGGCTGTTTTTTTTCTAGCAACTTTTGAACTTCTAGGTTTGCTTGATCCCAAAAATTGGGTGGAACATCTGGGATTGACTGTTGTTTCCTTGTAGGGGGTGGTTGGGAGAAGGGAATTTTGTAACCCCTGGATATTATCGATAGTACCCGTGTATCTTTCGTGATTGTCTTCCAGGCATTTGGGTACAAGGACAACCTGCCCCCAACTGCCTCCAGAGGTGGACAGTGGGGTGTCCCTTCAGGAGCACTGGAAGGGCCTACCAGGGAATGTATCTCTGTCAACCTGATTCTGCAGACCCCCCCTGCTGCAAGACGGGTGTCTTCCATTATTATTTCCCCCTCTGCCCCTGGGGAAAAATCTCCACATGTGTCAGGCAAAGCTCCCTGGAATTTCCAGAACCACATCTTCCCACTCTTCTAACCTTTTGGTTAAGGTCTAGAAGGAGCGAAAAAATGTACTCCCATGGCAGAGAGAGTTTTGCCACCCCGTTCCCACCTGGTAAGAGTCTCTTTTACTTGAGGCCCGAACAACGATGAGCCATCAAAGAGGGTGTTGGCAAAGGAGGACTTGAAGGGCTCCACAAATTGACAAAGATGCATCCAGGAGTGTCTCTGTAAGGCAACTCCTGTGTCTGCTGCCCTACTCACTCCATCTGTTGCGTAAGAGATCAGCCACATAAAGGAGTTAACTGCAGAAGTCAAGGTCACAAGCTGAGAAGCTGCCTTGCCCACAGCTCCCTCAACTGTAGGATCCTGTAGGGTATGTCTCAATTCCTTGAGGAGATCCCTCTGAAGACAAGTAAAGTAGGACAAATAATTCAGTGACCTGAGCATAAAGGCCGCTGAAGGAAACATACGCTTCCCATACCTGTCCATCATATGGGACTCTTTGTTCAGCAGATGGACAGAAGAAGAAGTTTCCGCTAGTTTTTTCTTAGTGGCTGCTACCACCACCATAGCATCAATAGGCACATTGTTAGATAGTAAAAGCTTGTCATCCAGAGCAGTTATAAATGTATTGGGCCTCCGCGGAACTGGTTCCATAATCTCTGGAGAGCTCCACGCCTTCCGACTCACTACGGCCAATAGTGGGTCGAAAGGCAGAGACACCCAAGAGGTGGAGGGTTGGGAACCAACAGACTCATCCTCAGAAGGAGCAAGGGACTTCCAGTCACCCCTCTGCCTAAGGATTTCCAGGATGTCTGAAAATAAGACATCCTCAGAAGGGGACTGTGGGGACCCTTCTGAGTCCTCCAAGTCTGTGTCTGATGTCAGAGACTCAGGGGAGTCCAAATGCTTCCTCTTACATTTCCTCTTCCAAGGGACCTCCTCTGAGGGGTGCTCTGGGGAGGTGTTGGAAGAGGTGGGGTCACCCAATGAGGTGTCATGGAACATGGATTCCTTACACTTGGGGGGAGGGGGTTCAGAGGCAGACACTGGCACCAAAGAAAAAGGAGCCAATGGAGCCAAGGTTGGAGCAGTCTCAGAGGACAGCACACTCTTCATCACCTCAAAGGCACTGGGGTCCCAGCCTGAAAGAGTCTCCAGCTCTGAAATGCCAGGATATCTCCTCCGATCCAAGGGCGATGGCTCTGAGGCCACTGTATGAGCTGAGCTCACCTGAGCTGAAGCTCCGAGAGGGACAGTAGGGTTGGCCAAGGGTCTGATGCTGCTCCCCCCCTCGGAGCCAATGAGGGAGCATCGGCCCCCAGATCTCTCGATAGAATAGGGTAATTAGGAGATTAGAGTGGAACTCAGAACCGATGGTTCCACCACAACAACTTCCATGCACTCTGGCTCCGAACTCAAGATAGTTAGAGGAGGAGGAATCAATAATGATGTTGGTTGGACTGTCAGCACCACTTCCTTATGGGCTGGGCTTGATAACAAATTTGCTAATGCCGATGTTTTGAGAAGCCTCTTCACCACCATCTTCACATCATCATCCGACAGACTTCTGGATGACCGAGATGAATGGGTGGAAGACCGATGACTGCCTGCCACAGATTGTAAGAGTGGAGATTGTGGAACAGACCACATCAGTTCCAGAGAGGGAGACTTGGTTCTCTAGTGTGTCCTGACTGGCTCTGAGACTACTGATGGAGACACCAGAGAAAGAGCCTTGTCGGAACCAACACTCGGATCTGACAATGCTGAAGAATTGTCTTTTCCTTTGGATGACTCCGATATCAGAGCCAACGAGGATGATGGTTTAGTGGACTTGTCCTGTTTTTTTGTTAGCTGAGTCTCCTCCATAGAGGCATCAAAGGGGCCCTTCAATAAGCCTCGTAAAATCAGTTTATTTTTTTATCTCCTGCAGGACCTGAGAACTGAAGGCATGGCATATAGAGCACAAGTCCTGCAGGTGTACGGCCCCTAAGCAATATACACAACTCACATGCCCGTCCATAAGGGACAGCTTTTGGCAGCATGAGTCACAGTTCTTAAAACCCGAATGTTTTGTCTCTTTAGTGGAATCCTTAGACATAGATTTTAAACACACACATTATTTTCAACTAAGAACAACAATACACAAAGTTAAAAGCCAATAACTAGCTTAACTACAAACAACAAAGAAAACTTTTTTTTTTTAAAGTAAGGAGTGAAGGGGGAGAGCCTCTAAGCTAAAATGGTGACCTCCCCCAATGAGGAGGGCCTCTAACTTAAATGGCTGCTCCTAGAAATGAAAGGAATGAGGGGAAAGCCCTTTAACTAAAAATCGGGCTGAAAGGAAGGTGGAATCCTCTAAGTTAAATGGATTCTCAAGGAAAGGGTAGGCCTAAATTAAAATGATAGCCACAACAACAACAAACAACAATGGAAGGTTAGAACGAACACTAACCTAAACTCTCTAACTCTAAGTATCTAACAATGATTTAGCAGAATATTTAGCAAAATGTTGTAATTTAGTGAAAAAGAAAAAAACACTTAGCCTGAGCCAGTAATTCGCAATCTCGACCCTGCAAGTGGCAAACGAGATCTGGGTAACTCCTGCTAGGCATGTTGGAATAGGGGCTAGCCTCAAGCCAGTAAAAGCTATCGAGTTATAGTATATGGCAGAGTTGGAGCCGAGGATCGGCTCCAAAGCCAGCCAACCAACCAGCAAGAATGAAGGCGAGATAGAGACAACATAACATCTTCCATTATAAAGCAAATATTTTATATTCAGAGTTCTTTGTTTGCTTTAGAAATTGCCTGTTACTTCCCAGTATAAATTTTCATGGGAAGAATATTTAATACAAATCTCTCATTTATATCTTTTAATGTGCCACCAGCTACTCCAGAAAAATGTACTAGGAAGTTTTGGTATAAAAAGTAGAGGTGTACCAGGCTGACACAATGTTAGGAGGAGATATACATGCAGCTGTCAGACTCAGATGTTACATCCAAACTGAACTCACAATTTACAGCTGCAATGCGTAATGGTACTGGGTTAAAGGGGGCACAAGCACAAGCATAGCTAGGGTGGGATGAAGTGGGCAACTAGGGTATGATGAAAGGGGCAATTTCCCCAGGTGCGAAGTGTTAAGAGGCATAATAGGCCATCTGATCCTAACTGTTCTTTAGTATATAAAAGTTGGTATTGCAGTTTCAGTCAAACCTGAGTACTGTAACATAACACTCTGCGTGTGGGCTAAACTGTAGTGATGGCTTGTTATACTTGCAGCAAGTAGTTTGTTAAAGTTTAAAAGAGAACTAAAAAAGATTTGTTTATTTCTTTAGTTTATTTTTTTAAGTAAAATATGAGTGCTGCAGCAGTCTGTGTGGGGTATATAATGTAGCAGCTGATTGCTACATTTATATCAAACAGTCTGCTACCGTTTAAAAGCAAACAAACAAAAAAAGGTTATTTGTTTCTTTTTTTTTCTAACTAAAATGTCAGGAAGGAGGGTTGGAGGCAGGGTGCAGAAATGGGGCCTAACTGGCTGCTGTATTTCAGTTTTTTTTTTTACTTACCCCTTAGCTGAGGAGGGGTGGAATGTGACAGAGAAACAACACCTGGTTGATTAATTGTCTTGTGCATTTCAGGAGCACCAGCCACCAGGCTGTTGACCTTTTTTTCTAGTTGGGGCGATGGTGCATCTATATGTAGAGCAGCTTCAGGTATTACAAAAAACAGCTATTCCTCTATGTGCAGGATTCCCATTTGATCAATGTATATGAATTTAGTTCCCTACTTAATTTAGATACAAACTGGCCAAGGTTAAGCTTAAGTACACTTTCTTCAATCACTGGATTTACTTGAGAATTACCCCAATTACAGTTTGTATTGGTGCACGGTCAGTGATTTAAAGTTTTTGGCTTTATCAGGCTTCTCTGAGGTCATGTGACTCTGGAGTTAGTAAAACCAAAATAAGAGTGCAGCAGGCAAATCTCACTACATGGGGGTGGGGGGGGGTTGCAGGGGCTCTTGCTCATGCAAAGATGCCATTTCCCCTTGTGAGCTTCTTTAAATCATTTGCTTTATCCACATGGTCATATAACCAGTGTGGACTTAGATGTACTGGAATCATCTCTGCCAACACAAATGACTGTAGTGATGTCAAAACCAAACATAACTGCTACAGTGAACATTATATTCATAAATATGCATGAATTGTACAAAATACTGTCAAACAAAGGTAATTAAGAAAGTTTGTGAACACTATGTATGTGATTCAAAAAATATCTCAAACATAAAGTATTATATGGATTATGACAAAAATAAAATAACGCAAAGAAAGAAAAGCCACAATAAAGCCAGAGTTTTGCAGTAGCACTATGAGAGAATATGAGCTGACAAACATTGCATTTGCCATCCAGGCACACGTTGTGCCTGACTTTTAGATCAAGTTCACGAACAGGCTTTGGCATCCATGCAGCTTACTAGGCAAGGGAAGTAGATTCCAAGGCTGTTTTCCTGCATTGCATGTACAGCACACTCACATGCAGGGAGAATTAAGAGTAACAATTCAACCTACAGCATGCCTTTGGCAGTGGGAGGAAGCTGGACTAGCTAGAGAAAAACGACACTGACAGAGACAGTACATCAGATTCCATACAGAAAGAATCCCAGCTGAGAATCAAACTAGAGCCCCTTGTTTCTGTGAGGTGAAATGTTAACTACTGTGTCACCTGTAATATTGTGTCTTAGATTACATGAAAGAGACAGCAAGACTGTGGGCTGAATTCATAAACAGCCCCACCCCACTACTTTGGCACAAAGGCATACAGCATCTTGATGGGCTTTCTCTGTAGCCATAATACATGCAAGTGCAGCAGTCCAGGAGACAGGCATATGCTAATTAGCCATTTGCTCTCCCCACTGAACTGCTTATGGAAAGCCATTTGCACAACCAAGCGATTTATAGAATTACTTGTCTGTGTAGAGTAACATGGACACTTCTGCTTGCCTGCAGTAATGAATACAGACAAAAGTCCATGCTCCTCCACTGCGGTAGAAGTAAGAGCTCGAGAGTTTAGTAGTCAGGTAGTGTTAAGATGTGCATGTAAGAGAGTGTGTGAGGGGCAGTATGTGTGAATGCATGTCTGCCTCCAAGGTTGCAGTAGGGTGGGTTAGTTAGGGGCTAGGTTATGCAGGCTTGTGTGTGTGTGTGTCTGTGTATGTGCGTGTGTGTGTGTGTGTGTGTGTGTGTGTGTGTGTGTGTGTGTGTGTGTGTGTGTGTGTGTGTGTTTGAGTGTGTGTGTGTGTGTGTGTGTGTGTGTGTGTGTGTGTGTGTGTGTGTGTGTCTGTGTGTGTGTGTGTGTGTGTGTGTGTGTGTGTGTGTGTTTAAAGAATGTGTAAATCTGTCAGTGTGTGTGTGTGTGTGTGTGTGTTTAAATAATGTGTAAATGTGTCAGTGTGTGTGTGTGTGTGTGTGTGTGTGTGTGTGTGTGTGTGTGTGTGTGTGTGTGTGTGTGTGTGTGTGTGTGTGTGTGTGTGTGCGAGGGTGGGTTGGGATGGCAGTTATACTTCCACGCCCCCTTCACTAATTAGCAAAGTCTGAAGGCATGGGTCAACTGGACACCAGAGAGAACTCAAAAATGTTGGTTGGGAGGAAACACTAACCACCAGGAGAACACTCAATGCATGGATTGGGGTGGGTCTCTAGACACCAGGGAGAGCTAAAATACATGGATCAGGGTAAACACTTGACAGAACTCTTTATTTTGTACCTTAGTGGTACTTACACATTACAGGGATTGGGTGAGGAAACATAAGATATGAGGGACAGCATGTCATTCTATACCTTAACAACACTTACCTATACTGGGTATTGGGTGGGGAAATACTGTAAACCAGGGAGAACTCTTCATTTCATGCCTTAATGGCACTTATACATAATGGGGATCAGATGGGGAAATGCAAACATCAGGAATAATTCTACATATAGTGCTTTAATGGTACTTACATGTAATCTGGATCAGATGGGGAAACATACAGCAGGAAGAACTCTATTTCATGCCCTACTGACACTTACACACAACAGATATCAGGTGGTGAAACACTCAACACCAGGGATACTGTAGATAGTGCACCTTAAAGGTACTTAAGAAAAACTACAATATAAATACAATTTGATGCGGGAAACCACTAGACATCAGGGCTATTGTTATATGTCACCCCTTAAAGACACTGAAAGGGAGTTAAACCCTGCATTCTTGCCACAGTAAACCTCAGAAGTATTGAACCATCCTAACTGAGAGCTATTTTTACAGCCATTTTGAGGATTTTGGATACTACTCAATGTCTAAACCAGTTTGTAACATAGGAGTGAGAGGGGCAGGGAACAGAAGGCATACATCTCAATGTTGCGTGAGACAGAACATCAGTGACAGATTTAAAACGTTTCTCTTATAAACTTAGAAATTAGCCAGCCTGACACATTTTGCACTTTCCTGAAGTATATGAAGTGTATAACTCAATAGTCTATCATTAACACCTGACAGAAATCATTCATGATTTATGAGGGCAGGAAAAGGAAACATCTGGGAAGTTCTAACAACACAGGGACAAGTATGGTGTACACGGTTACTGTGTGTGCCTGAGTGTATTGTGTGTTGGAGTGAATAGGGGGGCCTTGGCCACCATCACTGTTAGCTACTACAGGAAGGGTCTCCACTCATGGTAGTTAACAGCAATTCAGCAACATGCCAATTAGCCCATAATAAAGTCTTTCCCCACTGTGAATAATGTGTCTCTAAATGCACTAGTACAACATTGCAGATTCAGGACCTCTTTAGTGCAGCCCTTAAAGTGAGCAATGGGATTCATTATGAATCTCTGATATGAGTCAGTATTGCCACATTATCACAGAGAGCAGACTGAAGTGCTGAAGCTGCTCAGGCACTGACAAATAAGCAGTTATCCTAGGAACACAAAAAGAAAACCTACAAAACATCTTACTTTACACAATTTCACGAGTACTATTTGATGTCAAAGCAACTCCAGCTGTATCATGGAAATCTTTAGACTAAGAATGTTCACAAAATTACCATCATAGTGACAGATGCAATATCAAATCTGACAGCACATTTAACTCCTTAACTGCTGAGCATTTTCAGAAAGTCTGTTCCCAGAATATTGACAGTTTTGGGATATTTTTGTTCTTTGCATTTAAAAGCTTTTATCACAAAATTTTTCAACATTTATTCATAAAACTACCTGTGAATGTTAGTGACCTAGCCTTTTCTTCAAAGGCAAAGGAACTGTGGTGTCATAAATTTCAATAAAAAATCAAATATTTATGCTGTTTTTTTCATCAAAATATACAATGAATGAAAAGATCACAAAGGCTGTTTTGCCTTGAATTCCATCTAAATATTAAATGGCAATATTTGTCTGTTTCTTCAAAATATTTGTTATGGTATTTTCCAGACAAACCCCCTTAATAATCTCACTTTCAATGTTTCATGCAGCTTAATAGCTTTCAGGGAACATAGACAAGAAAATCTCAAATATGGATTTGCTTCTCAGAGCACATAAAATATGCATATTTTGCTATAATACATAAAATGATAGAAAAATTCTGTTTTCCTAGAAAAGAGTATTACTTTTGGTTTTCAATTAAAAATAATAAACCAGTAATATAATGCTGATACATAATGAATTTGCCAGGTTGTAAAACTGTAAAATATGCATTTTTGTGAAGCAAAGGGCAACTCCAAATTTTCAAATAATCTGAGAACTTATGGTACCTAGCAATAAAGGATGATTTCTCAGAATGATAAATCATGGCTGTGATGCCCCTGCACTGGCCCAGTAATCAAGGTGCCTCAGTCCAAACCACTAGCAACAATGAGGGACATACACATTGGTAAGATGACAAATACACACACAGTAAAGTACAATTTCCCTTAAGAGCACATAGCGATCACAGTCAGTATGGGGGCTGGTTTCTCCCTCTTTCTCCAGATCCCCAATAAGACTCCCCACTGGCACAGCTATAGAGTTATGATCTCAGCTGAGGGTTCAAGCCAAAACCTCCAGCACCCTCTCTGTCCAACCAGTGCTTCGTGTACCTGCCCAAGTAGCTCACACACACACACACACACACACACACACACACACACACACACACACACACACACACACACACACACACACTTTGAGATTTGATTTATATGCAAACAAATCAACACTCTTGGGGAAGGCTGGCACACTTTAACTATCTATGCCCCTTCTGCTCAGACCATAAGGTAGTTATCACTCCCACAACCCTTCTTTATCAACTACTTAAGGCCCTTACAAAGGGTATCCGATCCTACTGTGTAATGTTACTATTAATTCAAATAGTAGTTTTTGACCAAGCAAGGTTATTGGAGTGGCCTGTACAGTGTCACCAAATACATATGCAAGTACTCTAACAGCTTAAATATGTCTCACAAATATCAGCCACAAAGACAGGTTTACATATATTTAATAATATATAATAAAAGAACAAGACAATACTCAAACAACACAGTAAATACAGAGTTCAAAATCACAGGCAATATTTTAAAACAACATTGCAGGACAGTGTCAAATAAATACAGAAAACATCTAAACTAATCTTTATTATATTCCTATTTATATCTAAGGGAGATACTATGCCCCAAGTCTAACAAGCAACACATAGGCAGAAGTGCTGAGTGGGATGTTTCTAGGTCCAAGACCAGATACAAAATGCCCATTCTCTCTCTCAGAGAGTTCTTAAATTAATAATAAATACTGCTGGGTTAACTTGGATGACATAACTCTATGTTACCTGACTTCAGTTCCCAGGCTAACAGATACTAACAGAATTTTAACATCTCTGTGTGAGAAGTACACATCTCTCAGAAGTTTGCAAAACATGGAAGTCATAAAACAATAAAACACTTTTACATTTGAAACCTGGTAATTATTTCTGTTTCAAACCATACAAAAACTCCTAGCTCTAGACATTGTGTCTGCTTCACTGAAATTGAGAGATAAGACAATCGTAAAACAATTTCAACTTATTTTCTTCAAGTTTTTCAAGTTAACTCTGTGTGTTCCATCTTCTACTATTAAAACATACATTTGCACAGTTATATAGTTAATATACATTTTCTGTTCTTTTCCAGTAGGATACACTGTGGTTACATTCTTGAAGCTCAGTACATAACATACAGTTCTGTATAAATCATATCAATATTCACAAATGACATATGATTATTTACACAATTACAGATAGCTAGGCTGGCAGTGTCACAATGACCATCAAATGCAACATACAATTACCTGAAGATTCAGATGGGGTCCATGATCCCAACCAATCCTACTTCATTTAGTTTGCCTGCATGGTGACCCCTATGCTCATTAACAATGTATGCAGCCAAGCAAGTGTGTGTGTGATGAGAAGCACAAGAAAAATCCTTATCATGGACACAGCAGGGACCTGCATGATGATTGTGTAGGACCTTGGTTTGGCCTCATCAATGTTTGAACAGGGGTTACGCTAATTTGTCACAGCTGTACCTCAAGGACAGTTAGCTGGATGCTGCATGCACAGTTGCAGCAAGAGAAAGAAGATCTATGTCTGCCCTACATGGCCATGAAGTTGGTCTACTTCATCTAACGAGACATATATGCAGAGAAGGTACTTGTGGAAGGTAGTATGGGAATTATGATTAAGGTAAAAGGGTAGAAGAGGTAGTAGGGTTACAGAGACAAACCAGTAACAGAGACAGGACTACAAAGGGAGGTGGAAGACAATGGAGAAGGGGGCATGAAACATGCAGATATAAATATCAACAAACTGAAGATAAAGATAGTAAAGAACAAAAACAAAAAGTAAATAATGGGCGGGGCAGAGAAAGTAACAACATACATCAACGGAAAGCAGCAGAAGCATACCTAACTGACACCACAAGCCAGCACACCTATCTGCTCAGCTCTTAAAAAAAAAAATCACCACACTGTAATGATCAGCTTATTAGAATCACTTCCATGATCCCCACCACCCATCTAGATATTTCATTGAAGGGTAAAAAAAAATGTAGAGATCGGGGTTATTGCAGTTTATATCCACACACCCTTACCTCTCAACTGTCCAGATTTTTGCTCATATTTTTGGTCTGTTCCTTACAGAAGTTGTGGTTTTCTGGAAAATCACCAAGTATTGAAGTTACCAAATAGTAACAGACATTTGAGTTTCAGACTTCATTATCCATCAGAAAATGTCTGATAACACAAACTCTCCTATTCTAGCAACTTTTTTTAAGTTTATAAGAGTAATATTTAAAACCTGCCCCTATTTTTGTGCCTTTGTACCCCCACTATTTTTAGGCTTTGTCCAGATTTCCTGCATTGAGAGGTTGAGAACTATGACACCCCCCCAGCTAGGTCTTCCACTGAAGAAAATAAAAACTTCCATGTAATAGCAATGGGATTACAGTCATACGGTTGCATCCACACCCCTTCTATTTAATACAGTCCTTCTGTTAACTACAGATCCCCTCTAGGTAGCTCTTCCATTCAAGAGCAAAAAAAAAAAAAACTTTCTTTCAAACTGTAGCAAATTGCAAGCTACAAATGTAGCAAAAAGATGCTACAGTCTTATACTGTGCAGGGAATGCTGCAGTGATCAGCTTTGATTACAAATTAATTTAGTATTGCACTAAAGAAAGAGATATTTTTCTTTCATGATGATGGATTGCCGATCGTGCCCATGACTCTTTGCACCCCAGGGCAGTTGTTCCTCTCACCTCAGCCTAGCTATGAGTCTGAAAAACAGTTATGATATTAGCAGAATATGACCACTGTACCTGTTCTATAATGTCCAACTGAACCAGCATTGAGTGCATGACTATATGAAATGGGTGGTGCAGGGAGGGAAGATGGTGTGGTGGTGACTATGGCAAGCTGGGACTCTAATGTGCTGAGTGCTTCTGATGGTGGTGGTGGTGGCAGGCCTTGTCAAAAGGACAGGTTAAGGTACAGGTTATGATGCCACTGCATGTAATAGCAAAATAAATGGAGAGAAGCAAAAGAATATACAACATAAATGTATGAAATATAAAGGATAGTGACAAAAAGGATGGGGAGAGAGCAGTACAAATACAAGGAAAACTGAATCTGATATATATTTTGACTATAAGACACTTAAACATATACTTCAAGGACCAAAAACACTTAACATGACTGTTAGCGTACACAACTGAGAGGGGGACATAAGCAAATAGCCATCCATCCATCCATCCATCCATCCATCCATCCATCCATCCATCCATCCATCCATCCATCCATCCACAACTGCTTTTCCTCATTTTTGCACATGTGATTGGGGTGTCACTTCAATGGTGACAATCATCTAGAGCCAATGTTTACACCACTGGGTGGCTAGCCCTGCCACGGTAGTTTTTTCACAAAACACACTTGCACACAAAATCACACCTATGTCCAATTTAAATGTCTACCAACCCAAATATTTTGATCATACATATATTTTCCCTGTCTAATGCTGTAGTTAGTATCGTGAGACAAAAAAAAAATAAAGTAAAATATTTCAGGAAAATACAAGTGATAGGGGAATTGATTTTAAAGGCATCCTCACAATGTGGGAACAGTACCTTAACATCCACACCCACTTATCCAAGTATAAGAGAGAATACATGCACCAGTACTTTAATACCATTCAGCGATGACACTACTCCCTTTGACTTTTGGATGTTATCAAATAACTAGTAGTGATATCTGAAATGTATACTGTTTGGGAATAAATCTCTACTACTGTTAATATTAAAAGTTGTCCATTCTGAATCAAATATACACTCCCCGGCATTCTCTAAGAGGCCCCAATCTTCTCCTGAACAGCTGTCTATTCACTTCAATTTATTTAAGGGATCATAGAGATAAAAACAGCACTGTGCAATATTTGTGGATGGCATGTTGTGGTATGTGTAGCTAATGTACATTATTCTTGCCATATGATAGTTATTATGCTGTTTAACTCCATTCTCCCATAGTCAGGATTGTAGCACCTTATGTCACTATAACGGTGATGACACTGTTCTCCCATGTATGTGATTCCAGTGGCTTGGATGACAGTCTGGGCTGAACTATTCCAGACTACAGTCTTAAAATGAGGCTCTTTATAGCACTCTTGCAGAAGCCCTACCATAATCATTATAGAGGAGGGCCAGAAGCTTTGTCATGCCATTATGTATCACCTTGAAGAATCTTAATGAAAAA
Source organism: Protopterus annectens (assembly GCF_019279795.1). Lineage (NCBI taxonomy): Eukaryota > Metazoa > Chordata > Ceratodontiformes > Protopteridae > Protopterus > Protopterus annectens. Next base: position 232,150,730 of record NC_056725.1, on the reverse strand, counting down.
TGTCAGAAAATTGGTGCTGAAGATCAGTTTTTGCATATGCCTTCTGCTGTGCAGTGATGGTCATCAATGGCATCTCATTTGTGTGTGACAGGGTGGATCAGTATAATATAGGTAATGTGTTATGGTTCCCAAGGACACTTTCAAGTGTAAAACCTGGCAGTTGTACATATCATTGTATGCTGGCAAAAAAAAGCAGGCACCGCACTGACTCTAATTAAAGATGGTTATAGATGGTATTACTACAAATATCTCAGTACAGGCATGTACTGGTCCATACATGTGCATTGCTGCTCATAGGGACCCAGACATGTATAAGGCATTAAGTTTAATTGAGGCAATAGTTAGCAGGTTTCCTCATCATGCAAATTCAGTAATTAAGAAGGAAAAAAGAGTTGAGCCCCAGTTAGCATAATCATTCAGTCCAGCCAAGTGAATCTGCATTAGGATAAGCAGAGAGAACTGTTGTGCTACAGAGAAACTTAGACAGCAGCTGAACTTGTCAAGTATGCCTGCTTTTAATTGCTATTGTTGTTGTTCACTGCAATTTGAAAAAAGGTAAACGATACTTTGAAATGTTTTTGGAAGGTGGATTGAGCATGGTTTTGCAATGGTAAAGCACCCCCTGACATTATTTAGCAATTCCCTAAGCATGCACATGAACAGTCAGCTGAGTTTAAATCACATTTATACACTTCTGAATTGCTCTGGCATTTTGTTTTGCCTCATTTGAATAAAATGAGATTATCATTGTAATAATATTGCTCATTAACATGTCATTAATCGACCATTGGCATATGCCATACATAACCATACTATTTGGTTTGATCATATAAATCAGCTTGTTTTTCCAAATTGCACATCACAACCTGCATGTGGGAAAGTTTTCTGAATCTGGCCCCTGATGCTTTATTGAAAGGAAAATAAGAAACATAACAGTCACTGAAATATACTCCACTTCTTACTATAGGACACCTGCCCCACCCCGTGTTAATTTCTATAACAAATAACTAAAGTCAGTAAATAAATAACAGTGCATTGTGCTAAGGGCAGCATATATTGTTACCACTGACTACTGATTATCTGGCTTTCTGTCAGAAAAAGCAATGAAAGCACAATCTATCACTGTAATGCACTTCAGCTTAAAACTTTCAGACACTACATTCTGTCCCAGCTCCCCAAACAGGCAACAGCAGTGACCACTTTAATGTCCTGAGCCTGTGCTTTCTCCCATTAACTCCCTATCATTGTTCTCAACCTTCTATCTCCAAAAATGAGTAAAATACAAAACCTTTACAACTTCAACTAGGAAGCTTGCAGTATGGTAAATAACTGTATCTGCATATTTATAAAGCATCCTTTTGATGAACTGTTAGGATTCAGTATTGAACAGTGAATTTGTGACAAAACCTTTCATTGGGCAACAGCATGGAGCATTTAACACAAAATTAAATTGGTCTATGTACTAGAGGATAATTATACTTCCTTTTTTAACTACATTGGAAAACCAGTAAGTAATATTGCTCAGAACTAAACTATATAACTGACTCTCCGGCTGACACAGACATCCACCAGAAGGATCTCACTGAGACAGATACCCGGTGTCAAAACCATGGCCCCAAGCTAAATGCCAAAAAGTGCATAGTCATCCCCTTAGGAAAAAACAAAGTACCCACAAACTACCACATAGGTGGTAGCCCCCTAAATACAAAAGACATAATAAGGGATCTGGGGACCCAAGTAGATAGTAACCTCTCCTTTGATAATCACATTGCCAAAGTGGTTAGACGATCCTTCTATGTGGCCCACCTAATCACAATAGGGTTTGCATCCAGATCGAAAGAGGTAATTGGGCACCTCTGTGCATCACTCATCAGACCCATCATTGAGTACAATGCCCCCTTTGGGATGTACCTTACAAGACACCTGCAACAACTGGAAAGACCACAGAAGTACCTCACCAAGAGGATCACTGGCCTCAAGCATATGCCCTATGCAGCATGACTGAAGAGATTTCAGCTGTACTCGGTTGCATACCACCTACTAAGAGGTGATCTCTGCCTGACATACAAGGCCATGTCCAACCCAGAATTGATGGACATGCTCCACCTAATGAAAACCATATCCCCTTGAGCCACATGCTTCAGGGATCTAAACCTCACCACAACAATAAATTGGACATGCTGGAGGGATCGATTCCTGTCCCAGAGACTTCCCATGCTCTGGAACAAGATTCCAATCTACATTATGCAGAGCTGTTTGCTAACCCTCTTCAAGAGAAACCTTGACGAGTGGATGGGAAACAGAAGGTTTACCCCAGGGATCACTTCAATGGCTCTGCTGGACAGAGGCACAGGGAACTAATCTAAGGGAGTGGTGAAAGCCAACACATTCCAGCTAGGCTTATAAATGCCTTCAGGCAGATAGCCTAGTACCTACCTATGAACCTATGAACCTATAATGGCATCACAGACTTTGATCACAGTAACATAGCAAATATGCTAGCAAATAAATTAACTGAAAACTTTATCCTGCTCTGTCAATTCTCTTATCTCTTACACCTCCTAGAATTACAGAGGAGCGTGTGAAGAAGGTACATTCTTATGGTGTCAAATAACTTACATGGACACTTTATAAGTAACAGTAAGCATGCCCCCCTCCAAACTGTTTAATATAAGCATAAAAGCAGTATATGGCCACTAAGTATGTCAAACAACAGAGATGATACTTGCACATAAACATAGCATTACCATGGCCCCTGGGAACTATTGACACATTAGCCTGTTTAGTTCTGATCTGCAAAATCTTGGAACACACAATAACTAACCCCATTAAGTACAATATCAAAAACATTATTAGGCTACATTCACACCAGTCTGAGAAGAGAGAGAGATCCTCCTTGCTTAGTCATCTCCTTTGAAAAAGTTAACAGGTCCTGATCCAGCAGAATGCACTCTAGGTAGCTGTCTAGGGCCTGGTACTCTCTATGGAGCCCAGCCTGGCTTTAAAAAAATGTTCTCCATTAAACTGACCTTAAAAATAAATAAATAAACACTTCTTCCATTAGAATGAAAGATTTACTTTGCACAGATCTTCAACACACTGCAAGCACACACTTTCTTCAAGTGCCAGCACGCTTGCAAGATTTCAACATGTTGCACTACACGTAATGTCAGCACATTTTACATTGTTTAATAGTCCTGATTTCTTAAGCTGAATTGAAGATTTTGAAAGCACTTTTGCATGCAAGATTTCAGTGTGCTATAATGCACGTAGCATCAACACTTGAGCAGAACATTTTGAATTGTTTAACATTACTGTTGAGCTGAAATTCAGCTTGAGCTTTCTTCTGAACAGGTTATTGCCTTTCCTTGGGAATAAGCACTTGATTTATTGTTGAACATGCTTCTTGGTAGTGATATTATTGCTGATTAACAGACAATTTTGCAGGAAATTCGTGTTGCAGTTGTGAGAGATTCACATTTTTTAAGTTTGTGTGTGTGTGTGTGTGTGTGTGTGTGTGTGTGTGTGTGTGTGTGTGTGTGTGTGTGTGTGTGTGTGTGTGTGTGTGTGTGTGTTTGTGTCTTTTCTAGGCTGTTTACTACCTGTCTCCAATAGGAATGAACTGCTTTCCCTCCAGGATGAACAGCAAAGTGTATATGTGCTGCAAATGACTGTAAACTGTTCTTGAGGAGATTTACAGAAAATTAGTCAAAGTAAATAACTGGTCATTACAATTAGTCAGTAATGTCAGTCATGAGTGTTATAGTCATTGCTCAGAAAATACATATTTTACTCACCAAGTCTCAGGAGTACTGCCTGCTTTGCAGTGTGCTAAACTTCTTTGTAGTGTGTTTACATATTAAATTATTTTAATTGCTTGTTGCTTCATTTTGTGGTGTACTCCATATTATGCACACTTAATTTCCTTTTAGATATAAGAGAAACATTTAACATCTGTTCCTGATTGTTCAGGCTTTGTCTCTGATTTGAGCTAAGGTGTTGAGAGGGCAGTGAGGATTTGCAATAAGTTGCACAATAAGGTTTTCTCATAAGTGAGCAGAGATATATTTCTGGTTCATTGTTATGGCTGTAATTGATGGTTGTGCATGTATGTGTAAAGATTTGATTTCTACAACCCACAGTAATTATGATGTAAAGGAATGAACTAATTGTAGTAAACAAGGACATAATCATATGAGCCATGCTCTCTGGGTACAAGCCTTAGTTTCCTTGTTTTGTTTACTGCTGACAGTGTGTTTATTATTTGGCTGTGGGTAAACTGGACAGCATGAATTCTATGAGTTTATTGTTAATATTTTAACATTGTACTTAACCTTATTTTTGTAGCCACATGGGTGAAATGCATTGTGTTGGGATACAGCAGTCTGTCTGGATGAGAAAGGCTATGAGCTGCTTTTGACTACAGAGCTTGATTCCCTCAGCCTTCACTTGTCTGTCATGTGACTGCAACTAAGTCACTTCACTAGAAAGCACTTCTGGGCTCCTCATGAAAAGGGACACTTGCATTCAGTGGGCTGTCCCAAGCATTATATATTTACCTTTTTGAATTTCCATGTCCTTCTCATAGATGCTAATTAGCTATGTCCTCAAAGGGTAAGTAAGTGCTTTTAAGTATTAGGAGTATCACTGGACATTACCTCTAAAGTTTCTAACATAGCTAAAGATGACTTTTGTTTTGTCCTCAGCAGAGGTAGCAATACTCAATTTGTATTCACTTTTGGAGGATTTGATATTGTTTCTGATTTCTTTGTTGATCTTTTTCAGTTCATCTGTAGATGATGGGGTATAAAGTTTACTTTTATGGCTGTGGATTTATCTTCTTATTGTATAGCTTGCTTATACTAGGGTTCCACTATAGAGGGTTTACTCCTGAATTTGACATTGTATTTATGTGTTATGGGAGAGATGCCTTACTGCAAGTCTTAAGGTGGGCTTATAAATTATCCACAAAATTCACAAATATGGCATTGTCCAGGATGGGACATTAAGGACAGATTGGTCCTTAAATTTCATCATGTCCTTAGCTGAATTAGGATTGCCCTGTAGTAGTCTACACAGACAAACAAATTTTGCAGTAAGTCAGGTTTAACCCCATAGTGAGTGTTACTGAATGGTGGTCAGATTTGATCAGTGATGTGCTAACTCTAGGTGTTTAGCATAGGTTGCCATTATTAGTAAGAACCAGGTCCAATAGTTTTGAACCCCTAATTGGGACTTGAATTATTTGGTATGAAGAGCTAGTGTCAATAAAGTTCAGGAATCTTTATGAATAACATTTTGAAGTGGTGTTGATTTCCAAGCTAAGGGAGGGCTAGTTGAAGTCCTAAGATCATAGGTGACTCTATAGTTAGGCACACTGATGTCCCACTCACCAGGCTAAACAAGGAGAAGGTTGCTGCCAGCTGCCTTTCGGGTGCCAGGATCCGCCACATAACCCACGCACTCAGGTCACTCCACAACAAGTACAAATATGACTCTGTAATTGTCCATGTTGGTGTGAATGACCTGAGATGTACCTCCCTGGACTACATGAAAAGAGTCATGGAAGAGCTCTCCAATCTTGTAGCCCAGGCAGATATGACCCTTGCCCTGAGTAGCAGCCTGCCATTGCCCAGAATGATACAGCAGTACAAGGACAAAATGATTGACTTCAACAATTGGCTAAGCTTCTGGTGTCATTCTAAGGGGATCCAGTATCTGTCTGCCTGGGACGACATGGTTGACAGACCATGATGCTTTGCCATATATGGCCTGCACCTGTCACCCCTGGGATTCTGGATACTGGCTAAGGCTCTTGCCGCCCCTATAGTGCCTTTTTTAGGCAAGGTTCAAATGACAAATTCACCACCGTAACAGGAGCAGGCAAGCAAAAACTGAGGGTAATGCTACTCAGTGCTAGATGTCTAAATCTCAAAATGCACTCACTCGACCCACTCCTTAAAATGGAGAACATCGATATCTGTGAAGTGACTGAGACTTGGTGCAAGGGTCTAGAGAGTACCTCTGCATTACCAGGCTATAACTCATACCACACTTTTCAGCCATCTAACCTGGACCAGAACACCAAAGGCAGAGGTTGCGCAGCATAAGGCATCCGAGGTTATCCAAGTGCATCTAACTCTGGCAAAACTGCAATCCAAATTGTAGCTTGCTACAGATCCCCCACCATGCCCCAGGATTCCCACTCCTCTTTTCTTGATATACTGGAAAATATTAGAGTTCAACCAAACACCCTAATAATGGGCGATTTCAACCACCCCACCATTAACTGGGAAAACTGCTCATGTACCAACTCCTTCGCTCAATGCTTTCTGGAATTCATAAATTCCAATGCCCTGGATCAACTTATCCACACCCCCACTAGAAGCAATGATATCCTAGACCTAGTCATTACCAACATGAGTGACTGGTGTTCCACACCTGAAATCAACTCCTCGTTGGTCAGATCCAACCATAAGCTAATCACCATAGATATCCACATCCCACCCCCACCCGCCATTAAGGGAACTATGGTAAAAAATTTCTCCAAAGCCAACTTCATGCTTCTTAAGACAGAAGTGGTGAACTTCATGATACCTATGAAGATGGACAATACAGTTACAACTGCTGAATCCTACACAAATGCACTCTATAAGCACTTACATGAGTGCATGGATCATGCTATCCCAAACAGAACAAAGATGCTATCCTCCAAAAAAAGGAAGACAATCTGGTGGTCCCCTGCCATAAACAAACTCTACAACAGAAGGAAGAAACTGTTGCAAAAGAGAGTAAAATCGCATGAGTGGAGGAGCAACCTGGTCAGCCTCAGTAAGAAGGTGAGATCCCTTATAAGATCCTCCAAAGCTAGCTATGAAAACAAAATTGCCACTGATTCTAAGGGCAACCATAAAGCATTCTATACCTATGTCAAGAATCTCAATGGCAACACCCAGATCTGCTCTGAGTTATAGCACAGTGGCATGAAAATTACAGAACCAACTGATATTGCCAACATCCTGGCAGATAGGTTCAGTGCTAACTTTACCCACCTCTCGACCCCTAAAGGGCCCATATATATATACAGGAAGAATGCAGAGTCCCTGTAATCACATCTATGCAGGTAAAATCTGCACTCTCTAAAACCAAAAACACAGCATCCATGGGACTGGAAAACATCCAGGCTACATTTTACATGAACCTCAGAATGAACTGGCTCCCCACCTAAGCACCATATTCAATCATAGTCTCACATCAGGCTTTGTACCCACTGAATGGCACACAGTAACATTTATCCCACTCCACAAAGGGGGAGCCACCACTGATCCTGTGAACTATTGCCCTATTAGCCTGATGAGCCTGGTCTGCAAGGCCGTGGAACATACCATCATGGAACTCATAAACAAAGACATTGGTAACCTCCAAACTCTGGACCCCACCCAGTTTGGGTTTGTGAAAGGCAGATCATGCCTTATGAACCTAATCGACTTCTTCAAGGCAGCCACCAAAGCTGTAGATGGGGGTAAGGTGGTTCACACAGACTATTTTGATCTCGTCAAGGCTTTCTACACCATCCTCCATTCTGGAATTATAGCTAAACTCACTAAACTAGGTATAAATTCCTGCATCACGAGATGAGTTTCCAACTGGCTCACTGACAGAACTCACACTGTAAAAGTTGCAGACTCCAAATCTGACTTCACACCAGTGACAAGTGGAGTACCACAGGGTTCAGTCCTGGGACCTCTCCTGTTTGGTATCTACTTCTCTGAAGTACAGACTAACACTGAAGGCCTCTGGCTAATGAAGTTTGCAGATGACTGCAAACTAGGAGTCATTGTCAAGTCCCCAAATGATGTGGATATCCTACAGAAGGGCCTCAATGAAATAGATGCCTGGTGTCAGAGGCATGGCCTCAAGCTCAATGCCAAAAAGTGCATTGTCATCCCCTTTGGTAAAAACTCTGTACCCATGAACTACCACAGAAACGGCAGGCTACTTAATGCCAAATGTGTGATAAGAGACCTTGGGACCAAGGTAGACAGTAGTCTCTCCTTTAATAATCACATTGCCACAGTAGTTCAGGAAATCCTTCTATGTGGCACACATCATCACAAAAGGGTTGTCATCCAGGGAAAAATTAGGTCATTGTTCCACTCTACTCGGCACTTATTAGACCCATTATAGAATACAACACCCCTTTTGGAATGTACCTCACAAGACATCTGCAGCAGCTGGAAAGGCCACAGAAGTACCTCACAAAGAGGATTGCTGGCCTCAATCAGATGCCCTACAGTGACCGTCTCAAAAATCTCCAGCTTTACTCTGTAGCATATTGCCTACTCTGAGGAGATCTCTGCCTAACATATAAAGCTATATTAAATCCAGAGCTGTTGAACATGTTACACTTAAAGAAATCCCAATCCCTCCTAGTTACATGCTTTAGGGACCTAAACCTTGTCACCACAATAAACACGACATCCTGGAGGGATAGATTCCTGTCCCAGAGACTTCCTATACTCTGTTACAAGCTACCCATCTATGTCAAGCAAAGTTCCTCATTAGCACTCTTCAAGAAAAATCTTGATGAGTGGATGGAAAATAGAAAATACACCCTGGGGATCACTTCTGTGGCTCTGCTCGTTAGGGGCACAGGAAATTAACTTTCTTGGGTGGTGTAAGCCAGGGAACCTTGTTGGCTAGGCTTACTTAGGCCCTTGGACTAATAGCCTAGTAACTACCTAAGAAACTATGAAGATAATAGTGAATGGTTTGATATGGAGTGATGTCTGTTTATTCCTCAGAGGCAACAGGTGACATGAATGAGTACAACAGCTTCCTATGATGTGGAACAGAATTCTGTTTCCTGTGATAAGGATATGGAAAAGTTCATGTTCATTGTTCTGAATTAAGAGTCTGGAATGTAAAATGGTTCCTTAGGAATGCATCACACTCCATCCAATAACACTGTTATTTTCCATATTGGATCTGAAACAGTGGTATGCACTGAAACCATGCACTGTTCTGAAACCACATTTTAGTAAATACATAGATATCCATATTTTCAAGAGTTAAGAATGTCTGTAAGAAGTGCAACATCTTGTTTAGGCTTCCAACATTGAACAGTGATACATTTATACAGTTTTGATTTTGATTAGCTATACAGGTAACTTCCAGAGATTGGCCTTGCCTAAAAATGCACTGAGAGAGAAGACAATATCTTGGTCAATATACAAAAACTATGAGGTCAGAGGTGTAGGCCATCCCTAGTAAAGCTCCTCCCAGACTGATACATACACGTACATATATATATATATGTATATATATATCTGTCTATAACTATATCTATAGATATAGATAGATAGAGAGATAGATAGAGATAGATGTGTATCTATCTATCCATCTATCTATATATGTATGTATATGTGTGTGTGTACACACACAAATATATATATATATATATATATATATACTATATATACATATATTTATATATATATATATATATATATATATATGTGTGTGTGTGTGTGTGTATGTGGTATATTTGTGTGTGTGTGTGTGTGTGTGTGTGTGTGTGTGTGTGTGTGTGTGTGTGTGTGTGTGTGTGTGTGTGTGTGTGTGTGTGTATATATATATATATATATATATATATATATATATATATATATATATGTGTGTGTGTGTGTGTGTGTGTGTGTGTGTGTATTGGATTCCCTTAAAATTGCTCCAATAGCAAAGAGAATAATTGAATTTGGTTAACGTCTGTTTGTGTTGTAGCATCAGTTGGATGATGGCAGAATACCGATCAATATTAGTTCCTCACCAATTTCTGATGCATATTCTGAAAGCTTTATCATGTATCTCTTCATATGACCCATGGAGGTATGTCTCAAGCCATTGATTCCAATGTGCACAATGACTACATCATATGTGTAATTAGGGTGGAGAGATTTGTGGGCCTTAGTGACATTGTAGATTCTGGTACCTTAGAGGCAGCTAACTGTCAATCTGTCTTTGCTCAGCCTTGTGGGTGGTCAGTCGTTGTGTTTCTTATTATGAACATATCTATGACAAAGACATTATCAGATGTACTGTCTCAGCCTTGCTGTCTTAAGGACTTCAGCATGTCAAGTTGAGTGACTCCTTTTTATAATTGTGTTTTCTGTACTGTCTGTGTGTATTGTTTGCCTGTTAGTGTGACAACGAGTATCTTGTATGACCAACCTTCATCTAGGATGTCACTGTGGTTTGGGCAGGGACTTTTTAAGAACCTCACTATAAGAAGGCTTATTTGTTTACCTAGGACATGGTAGGCATGATTGTGTGAGGTAGGTGTCATAAATTACAACATGATGGGTATAATCTACAGTCTTTGAAGAGAGGATGGCCTCCAAGGTTACTAGATGCTTGCACTTTTCAAACATGGACTCGTTTAAAGGAAGAATCAAACAGTTATCAGTGAGCACAAGGCAGATCTTCCATTGCCTCAATGTTCCTATTCCTAACAGGTTGGCAACAGATGGTGAGATCACTTCATGATATTTAGAGTCTGGTGAAAAGTACTCACATAAATGTCAATGTTGTTAGGGATCTCGGAAGTTTTATTAATAATTTCCTCTTATTAAACCATTATGTAGGTATAGTAGCCAGAAAAACATTTTTCAAGCATAACCATTATCTAAAGGCTTAACATCCACATCAAAAGAGGTTATCATATCCCTGTATGCTTCCCTAATTAGACCTTGTTATAGAGTACAATATACACCTTTTGAGATGTGCCTGTCTTGATATATTAAGCAATTAACTGGAATCTCCTGTAGGCTGACCTAATTTGACCTGTTATAGAGTACAATGCCTCTTTTGGAATGTATATATTTAGACATAATAAACAATTAATTGGAATGACCCCAGAAGATACTAACCAAGAAGATTGTTGCTCTAAAGACTATCCCTGGGATTCAGCAAGCTCTGCACGGTGTGCAGGAATAGTGCAAGAGCTGCTGCACGCAATATGGCCGAAGAGTGATCCAGGAATGAGCTCCCGGGACGTGCACGAGTGCTCCTACACTATTCCTGCATGGACACCCCTGCTCTATGCTAATTACCCCATTTGCTGGTGAAAACCATACAAATCAGGTGAATTAGCAATCCAGGAAGCAGGCAGTCGTCTGTGCAGGAATAGTGTAACCTGCAGAAATGTATTCAGTTACTAACCAAATACATTTCAGCAAATTACAAAATGGAGGCATGACAGCTCCAAAGAAAGCATGTATTCAATATAGTAGGCATGCCAATGGCCAAATATATAGCCATTGGCATGGGAAATAGTTGCAATATTATAAAAAATAACTTATTTTTTGGGCCAATTTTGACCATTTAAGGGTAGGGCAGCGGTGAGCAAATGGGATCAGCCCAAAAATAAGAAAAAAGTTGGAAATAAGCTTTTAAACCTGAACCAGCATTTTACCATGATAGTCAATGGCATGCATAAGACAACAATACCAGGAAATTGTGGTTGTTAAGGGGGAAGACTCAGTGTGAGTGTGGTAACTATGAATTAACATTCTGTTTTATGCAAATGAGGGGATTGATACTGAATCACAGATTTCCTCTCAGTGTTAGCTTGCACCCAACCATGTAGGTGCAGCAACACCATGGTATAAGTATTAGCGATAGATGACCTCATAAGTGGGAGTTTCATGCATGCTGTAAACTTATTGGAGCTGTGTGACCCATGTTTGCCCTTAGCTAACCGCAACTAAGGAGGGGGGGTTGTCTGAGGTTGCCTAGCAGTGTTTACATTGCCTAAACAGGTGTGCGCATAGCGCACCAGGTTTTAAACAAAACAAAAAAGAAAAAACAGGCAATAGCAGTTCTGTTCACATCTGAGCACTAGGTATGTGCGGCGCGCCTCGGGGCTTAAACAGGAAGGCAATGGGAATGGAAAACAGCAGTAGGAAGGCAATCAAGGAGAACTAGCATAGTTGGCAGGTGAAATCTATCAGAATCAGCCAATTACACAGGCAGCAGCCTAGCCCAGCACACTACTATAAACTATGCAAACACCTTTCACTTTGTTTTTTCCCACAAACTCTACACCACCGGTGTACACAGACAGGGAAATTCTAACTGACAAAACTAACAAAAGGTTAGGGGCTGCTGTTGCTCTCATATATCAATATGTGGGAGAGACTGTGGGTGGTGAGGATGTGAATGCTGATGACCAACTCACAGTCAGGAGGAGGAGAAGAGTGTACAGATCCAGGGTAACCTACCAGGGGCTACATAAGCTGGAGATAGTGGAGTGCTATAGGGTGGACAAATTGTTGAGCTGTGCCGGCCACGCCTCAAACACAGAACCAACAGAGGGGAACCCATCCCAGTGGATACCAAGCTATGTGTAGGGTTAGGAATACTAGCCACAGATACCTTCCAAAGGCCAACTGAGGATATCATGGGGATCTCACAGGCATCAGCATCTGGGGTACTCCACCAGTTCCTGGATGCCATGTCAGCACATGCTGGTGAGCACATATATTTCCTCAACACCTGTGAGGCATTGACCAATGATATGCATCTCTTCCACCAAATAGCAGAATACCCTGAGGTAGTGGGTGCTATAGACTGCAGGCACATACATATCAAAGCACCACTCAGTGATTGGGGTAGGGTCTACATAAACTGCAAAGGCTTCCCCTCCATCAATTGCCAGGTAGTGTGCGATGCCCAGGCCATTATCTTGAATGTGTGTGCTGGCAGCCCCTGGAAGCTATTATGACTCCATCTGGCATATGACACAGCTGTACCAGAAATTTGTCAGTGGGAACATCCTGTATGGCCACATAGTGGGGAATGCTGGTTATGCACTGGAGCCGTGACTGATGACACCCATCAGAAATGCACACACACCCAAAAAATATCTCCATAATGAGGCATACGCACAAATCAGAATCATAATAGAGCGTGAGTTTGGGATGCTCAAGTCACAGGTCCGGCACCTGGACATATCCAATGGAGCATTACAGTACTCTCCAGCTATGTGTACACAAATTTTCATTGTATGTGCCATGCTACACAATATGATCCTGCAGAAACAGCTGCAACAGGAACATCATGGGGCAGGGCCACACAGCCCTCCACCATTGCCAAGGCCATCATAGGCACAGAGGGACTTGGAGGAGGAACAACCTGAGCCTGCCCATGTAGGCAGAAGGAGGCATGTCCAGTATGCCCAGGTTTTGTCAAAGAGGCAATGCATAGCACATATACTGACACGGTAGGGACCCAGGTAATGACACCTGTCTCTGACTCACACATACAGTAAAAGGGATGCCAAACATGACACTACCTGTGCTTTACCATGTATAGGGAGTGTATTATATGCATCTGACATAGTCAGCCCTCCAGCACCATCCTCAGTACTGGCACAGCCACAAGGTAAGTCACTCTTCCTATCAATTGCTGAATGGAGTAGAATGTTATGCTAGTTCTATCTATGGTATGGATGTGAGCATGCAAGGGAATCAGGTGACTGACTGTGATGGCAGCAGATAGTGGGGACCTATATGGGCAGCATGAAATCCATAACAAATACCGGTGTCAACAAAGTAGACAGTACCAGACAAGGTGACAAATCCCACTTCAGTACATGTGGTGGCCCAAATGTGTGTCCATAGGACACACACATGCATGTCAGTGAGGCTATCATACCCAACACCAGCCTCAGCCAGCAGGACAGGTTAGATGACCATAAAGAAAGGCTGTGCTAAGGCCTCCAGTTGATGGCAATGGTGAACAGCCCCCCCTCCAGACCTACACAGACAGACTACAACAGGTCTGGCAGTTGTATATTAGTTCTGAAGGGTAAGAAGTCTGAAACTGAAATGTAGGTCAATAAAACCTAAGATCTGTACTCTACTGATATACCTCTAGTCTGCATGATAGGTCAGAATAAAAAATGAAATGGAAGCCATCAGAGTACCTGAAATACCAGTACAGTCATAGCAAATGTTTACAGTTGTCAGGTGTGCCCCCCCCCCCAATCCTATGTAGAAATGCAGTAACATGTATGCGTGGGTTTAATAACAGTGGAGCACAGATTACTTGAGTTGGCCCAATTTACAGGATATATTGTTGCATGTGTAGACTATGTAGGGATAAGTGTATTAGGTTGTTGTGTGTTCTATAATGTGTGGAAGTGGTCAGCATGTAGGCATGGAGGGTTTTGTCTTGGTGGCCTATGGCCAGTACTGTTGATGACAGGGCCATGTTCTGACAACTGCAGTGCCAACCACAATGCATCTTAGCAATATCCAATTCAGCAGTCATCCATACTCACTGTTCAGATGTCAGTATCTGTCACCATCTGAAAGATGACCATGCCATGAATATGGACCCAGACATACACACAATACACAGGTGGAAGTACCCTAGACAGAGTACATAAAATGTAACTGTCAACTGCACACACCTTTGGAATTGTACATACAAGTTAGCCACACACTAGTTGTCTGTGTAGTATGGAATACTGATGTAGACTGGCCAATCACTGGCAGACCACAAAAGGCATAGTTATGAAGTAATGAGAGACTGGCTATGTCCCCACACAAGACAGCATAATTGGAATGTTCCAGGTATATCTGTGAGTCAGCTGCAAGAAGCTTCCATATCACACATGCACTCAGCTCACCCCACTATCAGCCACAGGTTTATCACAGGTCATATCCCTGCTGTTGGGAATGAGTACAGTATGACCACTTCCACTTCTGTATGGGAATATCCATAGAATGCAGCATGCTGAAGAGTTGTCCCATGCAGGTGTGTCCCTATCTGTAAGCACCACCCTGCCATCATCCAGACCAATAGATTAATATGGATAGGAGCTATTGCCATTAACATCTTGCATACTTACCCTGTCACCCCAGGGGAATCCAGTGGCTCACAGCCTGGGAATGTAGGAGTGACAGAATGCACTGGCCTGCTACAGATGGCCTGCCTCACTACCAAATGCCCTACAATCCTCTGTCAGAGGCCTGTGCCTCACCTGTACTGCCAATGTATTTTATTTCATGGGGTCCTAACTAACAATATAACACAGTCCGCAGAGCACAAATGCAAGACCATGTTGAAAACTCCCAGTAGCATGCCCACCATGTCCTACTGCATGAACTGTGGACCAACCCCTAAATACTACTGGGATGAAGAGACAACTATAGGGATACTTCTCAGATATTGCTCGCATAATGTTAGGAAGAGGATAGAATAACAGAGTGGTGTTTGTAGAAGCATGGATGTCATGGAGTGTGTGAAGTCTGAAACTCTGATGTGCGCCCATACTGCACCTGCCTGCAAACTTAGTAATGGGTGGCTACAAACCTGCTCATAACCCACAATGTGAAGGGGAACTGAACAGTTATATGACCCCTTCCTCTGAGTAACCTGGGTGAATTTGTACACCTGAGAGGTATGGCCACAGCATGATATGGCCATTCTGTTACGTAGATATATGTACAAGCAGGGGATCCTCAGCCTCCATAGTACCAAGGTGCTGGAGCATTTACACAGATCCATCAGCAAGTGTCTGCAGCTACCCCTCCAGAATGGCATGAGTGTGCAAGAATATGTAGGCTGCAGACCACAATACTGGACACAGCTTCATTCATCTTGTATTTCCCAGGAAATAACTGTGAGCAAATAAGTATATCTGTAAGTAGCTGATGACATAATACAACACAGTGTAAAACAGTACATATGTCCGAATATCTCTGCTAACACCAACCATGTAACACAAGCGGCACAGACACAATAGTTACAGTATCCCACTATCCTTTGTCCATTGTGACTCCATATTGTCAACCTATCTACAGATATCCTGCAGAAACAGGTCACTAGCTGTAGGTGTAGACCACTAAATCTTGGACTGGAGTACAACCTACCTGGAATAGATTCACACACTCAATACAATAGTTCATACTGGGCATACTCCTACACTTACAGAAATGAAGCCCCATGTTTGACAACAGCAGTGGACTATACATATCTGTCAGTCACTGATGTCTGTGCACACAAACCACATTGTGCACCATTCATGCTTTACACAAACGTTGGATAGGAATACTCACACATATCCAAGGCCAACACACTATAATATGTCAAACATACACACACAGAGATGTGGGAAAGAGAGAGACAGACAGTGACAGAGAGATTTCAGTCATGAGGCCTGCCCCCCCACCACACATCCAATTGGCCAATATCACATGATGTGCTGATGACAATCACTGTAGACATTGCTTTTGGTAGCCCTCAGCCCTATAGTGTCTGTGATGCTTGTGATAACTGTGTAACATGATAGTACAAATCAGTGTTCATCTAGCATTTGTATACCCAGTCTTATCAAATGTAAAGTTGTGTGTGACTGACTGTTGTGTGTGTGGCTCTAGAGGAATGGTTTATGGCCCATTAACACACACTGCACTTCCCATTGCCCATGTTAACACTCATGCTGATGTCAGTCACCTTGAAATAACCCTCTGGCCAAATATCAGCCATATAAGCTATACTGGTATAGTGTAACATACTGGTTAGATAGGAGTTCTAATCCCAGATGTGACAAGTGTGTGTGTGTGTGTGTGTGTTTGTGTGTGTGTATGGAGATGAATGATTTTGAGGCCATTCACAGTCACTACACCTCACATTGTCCTACTTTAGCAAGCTTGCTGATGTCAGTCACCTTGAAATAACCCTTTGGAGTGTGGTCAGCCTTATAAGCTTCATGGTGCTTGCAATGGCTGCATAAAGCTATAGTGTAACATACTAGTTAGGTAGGAGTTATAATCCCAGACACGGCAACTGTGAAACTCTGTGTGTGGGTGTGTGCAGAGGTTGCTGTGATTGTGCAATAATAGGTTCCATTGGGATTTTCTAAATGATTATGTTGAGGACCTAGCATATGTCACAATGTCCACCTTACAAGGACAACATATTTATATACAGATATATATATATATATATATATATATATATATATATATATATATATGTATATATACATATACAGATATATATATAAATATATATATACATATACATATATACATATATATATATATATATATATATATAAATATGTGCGTATGTACATGTATACATATATTTCCATATGCATATATATATATATATATATATATATATATATATATATATATATATATATATATATATATATATCCATATCCTTGTTATGTGTAAACATGAGTGTTGTATATAGCTTCCCAGATGTATCCCACCATATTTATCTGATATGTGTATATTTAGATATAACAACATGACTGATTCAACACTATTTTCACTTACAAGTACTAAACAATTGTAGTAGTCAAAGCAGTTGTTCACTACTATTAATTATGTATACTGAAAGATATATTTAAAAAAGCAGCAATCATTTTACATCTCTGATTGCTTAGTGGTTAACTGCTGTGACTATAGTGTGCAGGGTCCTGGGTTTAAGACCTGTGAGGGCTGTTTATTTTGTTTCTAGGCAGAACAAGGACTGTTGGATAGAGAGTGGTTAAGGCAGTTTTGAGCAGCTTTAAGCAGGTTTGCACATGTTTACCAGACAGCAAGCACTGCTAATGTATGGTTAAATGAATAAGCGCTTAGACCATGCAGGCTTTGCTTACCAGAGCGTAAATGTGCTTAGCATTTACATTTAAGCAATGCTTATACCAGCTAAGCATAGCTCAGCCCTGGTAACCAGTGATCACATTCCAGTCTGATAAAATAGCAGGATAATGACATCTTTAATAAGTGTATTTAATCTGATGTACATAACATGTTTCTTTGTGATGCCATTACAGTAGCAAGGGGTATGAGTATGCTGTATTGGACACCTGAGTTAATATGGCTAGTACAACATTCTTTTCTTTTTGTATGTGTTTCATACATGGGTAGTATCCCAGGTTATATGCAGTCACACTTGCATGTATTGTATCATTATGTTACTACCGTTAACAGTGCTTTCCTAAGTAAGAGTAGATTGCAGATTGTAGTACTGGAACCATACACCCCTGCATGCAAAGCTGGACTCTTAGTACTGACTATTGTGTTCTTGGTGTGTGAGCTGCATATTATTAAATATTTGCAACTGGATATTGATCTAATATGTGGATATTAACTGTAGACTACTATGTGTATAGGACATGTCATTGAGGACTGCTGTCATGTAGTAATGGCATACCTATCAGTGTCAGACTTCTGTCTGTCAAAACATTCATCCTAATGCATAACCTGTTGGCTAGCTGATTTTTGTCTGTCCTGTGTACAGATGTGCAGATGTCAGGTATCCATCCTGGCTGCTTACAGGCAATCTATATTTGACTGCCACTGACATGTCTGCCCAGCTGTGTTATGAATGCCACAGCTAGGAAACCCCACCCTGTATGCTCCACATGCCATGAATGCCTCAACTAGACTACTACAGTCAACAGAACATGCGTGGGTGCAGGTCTCCAACCCAAACACTGGCCTTGTTATGTAATATATGTTGCATACATGTCAATTGGAGCACCTCACTGGCCCTCTGCAATAGAAAACCAGATGATTGGATGGTGCATTTAACTGTCACCCTGGGGTACACTCAAGTGGCATCAGTTGATAGATGGCCTGCTGACAAATGTCAGGTGGCATGATACCAGTGTACCCACATCCCCCACTCTTCTCATCTCTCCATGGACATTAGCCTGGTACACACCTAGGAACACCTGCACCTATTGACCCCAGTACTGACAAATGTTTCAATGTACATTACCGAGGATAACAGTGTCTGTGTGTTTGTAAACATGTAGTTGATAATACCCAGAGGGCCTTCTCACCCACTACACCCCTCATTGTCATAGTTAGAAATGGCTGCTGCTGTAATTGACATTAAATTGAAATTAAAGGACATTAAATGTACCTTGTTACACTCTTCACCCTATGGGCTACCTGGAGCTTGCAGTACCAGCATAACACTGTTGTACAAATGGGTAGATAGGCGTGGGTTACCCTCTGAGTCCTGGCAAGTGTGTGTATGTGTGTGAGTGTGTATATTTGTAGGATACAGCATTCTGAGGCCACATTCTCCAAATGCAATACACCTTGCCATACATTATAAGGGATAGCGATGTTGGTGACATTAGGAGAGCTATGATAAACAATACCCTACTATCCCTGTGCTATGTGCAATAAATGCATATCCCTGTAGTAGCTCTGATTAGATAGACAAGGAGTTACATTGTAGTCCTGGTCAATGTGTGATTGTGGGTATGTCAGAGCATTATCATGGGTTTCAGTGAGCAAAATATCCAATGTGGGGTGTGCATGCTGGATATACTATCTTTACACCATGGTAACCCCCAGTACATGTCCCAAGGTCCACTGTATGAGGACCACTGTCACTATCAACCATACAGGTAATTGATTACACTATCCAGCCCAATAATGCATGTGCTGTGTGCAAATTCTCTGTAACAGAATGGACTCACTGACAAGGTAGTCAGCATTGATAAACCCAGGTCTCTCAGATTTGTCTTTGACTGTTATGTGTTTGTCAGTGTTTATATGACAATATGTCATACTATGCATTGTTCAATAACACCCAGTACATCCTCCATTACCATACTTTACAAGGCCTGGTGATGTTTTTCACTTAACAAGAAACTCAGGACACACCTTATCCTAAAAGCTGCGTGGTGTGTGCAACTAAGGCCAAACACATTAGTAGCAATAAGAACCTAGGTAGGAGTTCTACTCTCAGTGTTGCCAAGTACGTGTGTGTATGCAAAGGGATCTACTTCAGTTTGCATATAATACATATCCCAGGAGATCATTTGTCCGAGAAGTGACTGGCAAAAGCTAACATTTCAAAGGAATCATCTTGTAGAAATTCATTCCATCAAAACTAGTAGTAGATGTGTAAATGCCCTCTTCCCCACTGTACAGCTGTACAACAATACTAGAGTTGGTATATATAGTTGGGTGTGGATATTGTAGGCACAGCCACCCTTGTTGGGGTTATTGTTGTGCATATCCCCTTGCTTAGCCTGCTGTAATACTGTACAGTTTATAACCAAACAAAAATGGTGCTGCAATACTACGAACCAAAAAGTCCAAAATGAGAAACGGAGAATGTAAACCACTTCTGGCCAAAGTTTATTCAAAACACGCTCCACGCAAAAATATATAGTGTCTCACAGTATACACTCTATGTGAAAACATAAAACATAAACGCTATTGAACACACGCGTTTTCGTCTGCTAAAATCAGACTTCATCAGATGAACCTTTAATTCAATTACACTCCTTTTATATAATCTGACCAATGACATTAATTAATAACATAATTTAAATAATTGATAATATTACAATTGCTTTTCATGCTTATTTAAATAAATATACTTCCCTATATCTTAAAATACTACCTTTCATTAAAAATATTACAGAAATAAATACTTCTCTGTTAATTAATATAAGATTATTACCCTACATTTTTTTAAAAAGTTAAAATAATGAAAATGTAAGTAATTCATTTAAATTCCTTAATGCTCAACTGACCACTAGTGGAGATTCATATTATTTTCCTGTGTCATCCTAAATTAAAAAACCTTTACAAAAACCCTTTTTGTGTTATTAAAACCTCTAAATTGATGTTATGAAATTTATAAAGCCACCATATTAAAAAATAAATATGGTTATTATGTAAAAATTATTATAGATAAATTTATTGTGCATGTTTGCAAAATATTTAATTTCAGGATTGGTATAATACTTGTGTACTCATTCAACCCTGGCGGGTTATATGCTTCTAATGTTACCTGCCACCAAAGCTCCCTATATTCAACTTTTTCCTCCCAGGGGCCACCTCTTATATCTCTTTGAGTATGTTCTAACACTGTAAATTTGAAGGTGGCTCCCGTACATTCCTTACTATGTTTAAACAAGGCATTTGTGTCCTTGCAATTCTTGATATCATTAAGATGCTCGTATATCCTTCTTTTTAGTTTCCTTTCTGTTTTTCCTATATAGAAGGAATCACAGGTCCCACAGGTGGCCATATAGACTAACCCCACGGACTCACAATTGTAATAATTCTTATTGTTGGTAATCCATCTATCCCTACTTGCTATATATAACCTATTAGAGTTAGAAATATATGGGCAATGGGCACATCTACCACATTTGTAAGTACCCGTCTTTTTTACATCTTGTGGAGCCATGATATTCCTACTTTCTAAAATATTTCTTATACTTTGAGCATTTTTGTACACTATTTTTGTTGAAATCCCTTCTAATTTTTCTATGTCAGTTATATTTATAAACCTATCCCATTCCTTAAAAAATATTCTTTTGATATTACTATTCATTGCATTATATTCTAGGGTTAAGGCTAATTGAAAATTCTCTTGATTTCCCCCTTTGCCTTTTAATTGCTCTATCCCTAGGTCAGTAGTTTTCACAATTGGGGTATATCTATTTTCCCTACCCCCTTCTATTTCCTGTCTTATTTCCTTAATAAGTTTTGATGGATATCCTCTATCCATAAACATTTTTTCCAAAAGGTCACATTCTTTAAGGAAATCCTTCTGAGAACTTGTCATTCGACTCCCTCTCACAAATTGTCCTTTTATAATATTCCTTTTACAATGTAGGGGGTGTGCACTATCATAATGTAAAAACATATTACAGTATGTAGGTTTTCTATATACTTTTGTTTCTAGAACATCTCCCTGTTTATAAATTTCCAAATCTAAATATTGTAATACATTGTTGGATACTGTATATGTGAACTTTAAAAAACCTGTAGTTTTGTTAAGATAAATCATAAATTCCTTAAGCTTTTCATGTCCTCCAGTCCAAAACATGACTATATCATCCAAAAATCTGTGATAAAGTACCCATTGGGAATTACAATGGGAATTTAATACATATTTTTCTTCCCATTTAGCAAGTACTAAATTAGCATAGGTTGGGGCACATGCAGCACCCATTGCCACTCCTTGGGTCTGTCTAAAAAATTCCCCGTTGAAATATAGAAAATTATTCTTTAACACCATTTCCATCAACCATACATTCACCTGCTTTTCATTGCTGGTTAGAATTTTGCTTTCATACAATATTTCCTCAAACATTTCTGTACCTTCAGTATACGGAATGGATGAAAAAAGATCAATTACGTCTATAGTAACAAATAAAATGTTGTCCAACTCTTTAACCCTTGAAATAACTTTTAATAAATCCCATGAATCTTTTAGAATTTGTTCCCTTTCTACCCATAGTTTTTTAACTTTATTATCTATAAACTTAGCCAATGGATGGGTTTTTGATCCATCAGCTGAAACTATTGGTCTTAATGAGGGGTCAAACTCATTTTTGTGAATTTTCGGGATTCCAAAAATTGAAGGAATTTTAGGTTTCTCCACTCTCAAAACTAGGTGGGTTTCTTGATCTATAAGCCCCTCATATAACATATCCTTTAAATTTACATCTATTTTGTTGTAAGCGATATTAATTTTGTTTTTAGAGACTTGATCATATTTTGTATTGTCCCAAAGAATGTTGTACATAGAGATATAAGAGGTGGCCCCTGGGAGGAGAAAGTTAAATATAGGGAGCTTTGGTGGCAGGTAACATTAGAAGCATATAACCCGCCAGGGTTGAATGAGTACACAAGTATTATACCAATCCTGAAATTAAATAGATTGTAAACATGCACAATAAATTTATCTATCATAATTTTTACATAATAACCATATTTATTTTTTAATATGGTGGCTTTATAAATTTCATAACATCAATTTAGAGGTTTTAATAACACAAAAAGGGTTTTTGTAAAGGTTTTTTAATTTAGGATGACACAGGAAAATAATATGAATCTAGAGGGCAGTTGAGCATTAAAGAATTTAAATGAATTACTTACATTTTCATTATTTTAACTTTTTTTAAAAAATGTAGGGTAATAAACTTATATTAATTAACAGAGAAGTATTTATTTGTGTAATATTTTTAATGAAAGGTAGTATTTTAAGATATAGGGAAGTATATTTATTTAAATAAGCATGAAAAGCAATTGTAATATTATCAATTATTTAAATTATGTTATTAATTAATGTCATTGGTCAGATTATATAAAAGGAGTGTAATTGAATTAAAGGTTCATCTGATGAAGTCTGATTTTAGCAGACGAAAACGCTTGTGTTCAATAGCGTTTATGCTTTATGTTTTCACATAGAGTGTATACTGTGAGACACTATATATTTTTGCGTGGAGCGTGTTTTGAATAAACTTTGGCCAGAAGTGGTTTACATTCTCTGTTTCTCATTTTGGACTGTACAGTTTATGTTAACAGGTTATGTAGTTGTTAATCACAATATGTGTGGTTCTACGCCACCCCACAACCTCCAAAGTGGAGGGCTGTGACACCCACACCAAGACACCTATGTTTACCAACTCCAGGATTGCACTATATTGGGGAAGAGGACATATGTCCTGCCAGTACCATCGTCAGTGACATTAAACTGCCAGACTTATTATTTACTAATGTGAGGTTTTGCCTATTTTGTCTTGGTGGAATTACATAGGCAAAAATGAGTTCACTGAAAAATTAAGTACATCCATGTGCGCAGTATTCTCTGTGTATTGCAGCAACACCAAAAACTCTGTGTGTGTGTGTGTGTGTGTGTGTGTGTGTGTGTGTGTGTGTGTGTGTGTGTGTTATTCACAAACATTTGTTGTGTGACACCCAGTACACTTATCATTGTCCACTGTAGAACAGCTGCTGACATCAGCCACCATGCACTCAATTGTATACACCCCCTCAGACCTATCAGCCATATGGCACATGCAGAGACTGTCATACAGACCTGCTACTTGTGTTCAGCTGTACTCTGGATATGACACAGTCAGTGTGTCACCATAGTACCATACCACTTGTAGGAAACAACAGCAGACCAACATCCTGCTGACACATAGACACCTACAACACAAACTGAATACATTATGGAGACCACAGCCAGTGTTAATAACAGCTATAATGCATCATGGCTGTACAGCTACACATCCTGACATGTAAGCATTAAACTTTCCAGCTGAAAACATGTTAAAAAGCATTACATTGCTAAACCTTAGTACATTCACCCTATGCATCAGAACAATATTAGCATGTCCCTGCATGGATGGTATGGATGACAGGGATGTGGCACAGGTATCATCACATACACAGGGTGTGTTGTGGGTTTGCCAGAGACCTAGGCTGAGCCATTTGGTTCACATCATGTGTATGTGTTAGGGGGTTCCTTATCAACTGGGCTGTGCAGATGTGGTGTGTGTAGGTATGGAGGTGCCCTAGCTGTGTTGGTGATGTGTGTATGCATGTATGCAAACAGTTCTGCCATGTGGCTGCTCTAAACAGCAGTTTGTTGGACAGCAGCAAACTGTACATGGCAGGGTGTACAGGTCACCATGTCCAGCCATGGACATGAGAACTGTGCCTGCCAGGGGTTCCACGGCACTACCAGGTAGAAGCACAGATATGGTACTCTCCCCTGATGATGACAAATGTCCGCTGGATCAGTGTCCCTGTTGGGATGGGCCAGGAGCATGTGCACGTGACTTGCTGTGTTGTGGTGTGGACAGCACCCCCCTGCAGTGCTGGTGCTGGTACTGCCACTACAGGAGTGGCTGTGACTTGTTGCACATTGTTGTAGACCTCAACCTTTTGGTGTTGCTAACCTATGTCCACGTGGCTGTCACCCTACTCCCACCATATGCTCTAACACAGACACCGCACAGTCGAGGATTTCCACCATCCCACCCAACCATCTATCCAGGACCTCTGCAAAATAACGGTGGGCACCTGCAAGATCACGGATGTTGTCAAGTACAGCAGAATGAGTAGCCCTCTGGAGCCTTAGACTCTGGTGTAACATTCCATACATGCCTGTGCCTCCCTGATGCCCTGAAACATGCATCTGGTGACACCTGCTGTGGCACATCTGCCAGTGGCATGATGGCCAGCAGCCCTCCTACGAGCACCCTTGTAGAGCTGCCTGTCTGATACCTCACTGTTCATCCGGCTATGGCTGCTGTGCACCGACACACTTGCCATAGTCACTACACTGTCCTGTCCCATGCCATCACCCACCAATTGCCCCTCATCTATGTCCACTTGTGATGTGATATGTATAGGCATTGTGACTGTGTGCGGGGATGGGGTGGATAAAATTGGGATGTCAACTGATGGCACAGCTTCAGCCCCTGACATCCCTGCCTGTGCCTCACCATACCTATCATCATTGTCAGAGTCTGTATGGACACTAGCATAAGTATTCCTGCAGGAGGGACCCTGACCCACCACGCCACCTGTGAGGGGAAAATTAACAATGTAATTTAAGATCTGTATGTCATTGCTTACCTGTATACACACACTCACACACACACACACACACACACACACACACACACACACACACACACACACACACACACACACACACACACACACACACACACTTACAAGTGAGGTGGCACAAAGATAGCACACAGACCTCTCATTACCCAACAGTCAACATGAATGACATATGGCAATCAATAGCATGCACTGCAGCTATACTCAATCCTTGTTACCAACGTTATACATCTCTGTGATGTATGAGTTGTGTTAGTAGGTGATGCCCCCTTCCCCTGGAACACACTGCACCCATGTACACAGTATTGCTGTGCACCTGTTCAGCAGCCTGGCATGTTCTGTGCACCATACCTCATGTGTGTACACACCATTGCTGAATGTGTATATGTGGGACAATTATGTTTACTCTGTTGCTCACAGCCCCTATGTGTTTGTCTGACACATACCTGGGATGATATGAGGACACATGTCAATAGTGAATGCCTGACCTCTGATTTTCAGATCTCATTATCAGCACTGCATGTATGAGCAATAAAATCTGATTACACTGACAACCTTCAAAGCTTACTGTGGCTATGAGGAGTGTACACACCCTTGTTCACATGCCAGCCTCTTCCATGATATGCAATGGGGCCACAATACTGCATATGCTAACATTACACACACCTAATATGTGAAATATAATCTGTGCAATCAAATGCAGTATCAAACAAATGTGTTAGTTGTGCAGATGCTCATTGAGATACATACAATATGTGGGTTGCATAAGTATGCACACCCTTAACACAATGGTTTGTTGCAGCACCTGTTAAGTGAACTACAGTAGTCACTGTTCCTGGAAGGGGTATACTAGCATGGTCCATCTTCACTTGCCATTATTTGGTCACTCCATCCTACAAATGTCTCCTATCTCTGCCAGATTGCAAGGTCAGCTCACGTGTACAGCCCTTGGAGGTCACACAGAGCATTCACTATTGCTGTGGAGTCAGGGTTATGTCTGGCACCATTCATGACCTTGACTGTGTTCAGATACAGCCATTCTTAGTGAGCTTTGGATGTATATAAATAAAACAAAATCCACGTCAGCAGAACCAGCAGCAAAAAATCCAATGTAATCCAACATTGGATTTTTTGCTGCTGGTTCTGCTGACGTGGATTTTGTTTTATTTATTTCAGTTTGTTTTAATTTTTCTTGAGCTTTGGATGTATGCTTCTGTTCACTGTTGTGTTTCAGGATGACACCTCTCCCCATCCTCAGCCTTATTGCAGATGCTTGACAACAATGGGCCACACAAGAGTGTCATTTTGCAGTGTTCCAAATTCAGAACGCCTTGTCTACCAGCCTAGTTCCTGCTAATAAGCAGCAAACCTAAAGGTGTACACTGGCACCAGCAAGGTGAAGATGAGGATGGTGAGCCGGAGGTGGAGTTGATGTTGCTTGTGCACAACATGTATCTTTACTAATGCTGTCTGTAGGGTTCAGCCTTGGTCTCAGTGCACCATTACACATTGCAACACATGCCTTTGGGAGACTTGATGTTATGCATATGCTACCTGTAGAGAGCCCTGGATGATGTTTCCTGTGGAACAACTCTTCCATCTGATTACCCTAACCCATAGGCCACAGTTATGCAGATTCCTGTGATTGTTGACACGGGTACTGCACAGGCAGTACTTGTCAGACATTCCTGCAAGTCTCTCAGTGTTGCTGCATGTTTTTGGGCAGTCTCCACAACCAGTTTGCAACATGTGTTGTCATCTATCTTGGATGGGCATCTGTTGATCTTCTTCATTAATGCTGGAAATACTTTATAGTTGCATACATGACTGTCTGCAGTGTTTACCATGGTATATGCAATTGTGAGGTAAGGCTACTTCTCCTACTCCTGAGTGCTACCTTTTGGATATAGGAGCTATTCCATAGTTTGTAAGATGTGTGCATGCCATGGCTGCCTCTGTTGCAGTTGAGTGGGCAATTGTCATGGACATACGTCTTGGACGGCAGACCATTACTTGGTGTGACATTGAGGCTCTGTACTTGATGGAAGATGTGTACCCAGGAAGAGTGAATGATGTCAAAAGCTGCTTCCACAATATGTTATTTGGAGTGAGTGCACACATATACTTCCAATGTTTGTTAAGGTATATATTCCCCATATTTGTTGTCCTAACATAGAATTCCATATTATACATTCATTGCTTAAGTTAGGATCACATTACAGGTTGAAAAAGGTGTGGAATGTGGTATTGTGAGTTGCCGTAGTGTAGATCTGTAACAGTTGCCATTGTAATAATGGTGTATACACTGTTGTAGCCACTGTATAACTGTAATGTTTCAGACATGTCCCTACTGTAGGCCATTTGTCCCACCATTATATTCATCTCTGTCCACACATCTTGCACTGACAGGTTGTTAGGTATACTGCAGGACTCTTACATACCCTTCAGATATGCCACCATGGTGACTACTGTGATGCAGTGTAGTTAACAGCAACAATAAGTGAACATGTAAGCATGCATTATGGGTAGGTGTGTTAAATGTGTGCATGGCAAATACCATGGCCATAACATGGCTGGTGTATTGGCAAACCTAAAGAAAATAACTCCATACTCACCAGCTACAGGCTACTGATCCAGTTGTATACCAGAGGGACCTACATAGTTGTATGAGAGACGTAATGTCAGTAGCCACACCTGTGGCACTGGTACAGGGTGTGAGCAGCATTTCAGTACATCAACAGTGCAAACCCATAATACTAGAGATTATGCACATCTGTTCATTACTACACTGCAGCAACAGACTATGTTATCTGACAAATGCATGAAGATACTTTACATATGAAGATGAATAAGCAACAGTGGTCTACTAATGTGCCCGGGGGCCTTATCTGCATGCTCCTCATCCATTGTGTGGGTGGATCCCACCTCCACAATGCTGTCTTCAGGTTCCTGGCTTGGTGGGTGCCCCAAGGCTGGTGAGGATCTCCTCAGCATGTGTCAGTGGTGGCTGAATGGCATGACCCCCACCTATGGCTAGCTGGTTCCTCCTAACTGCAGCAGCACAATGACGGGCATAGCGGATGAGATCAGTGCAACCATGTAGCACCTGCTCATAACTGCGGTTATGCAGGTTGACATCATTTACCCTGTGGATGAGCTTGTTCCACAGGGCAGTCCTCTCCTGCAGATCATGGGGCCTGTGTCCAAAGAGGGTTCCATGATGTAGTACAATGAAGTTCATGATAACATCTTTCTCCTGGGGTATATATGCAGGGAGCCATTCAAGGGACATTGTACGTGGAAGACACAAACAGAAAAAAAGGTCAGT